>NC_143042.1:32172500-32410000 GCF_057628025.1 Oncorhynchus mykiss
TTTGCCATGTAGTGTATATAGAACGATAGTTTGTGACAAGATACATATAGTATGATAGATACTGAGTGAAAACATAGATATAGAGTGGTATAGATACTGAGTGAAACATAGATACAGTGCATATCATACTGTAAGTATTCACCCCCTTGGATTTCTTCACATTTTGTTGCATTACAATGTAGGATTGAAATGGATTATTGTGATACAAATGTACACTGATCTACACAAAATAGCTCATAATATCAAAGTGAAAAGAAAATTCTAGAAAGAAATACAATAATAAAATGTCTTGGTTATACAAGTATTCACCTCCTTTTTTACGCCAATCCTAAATAACTTCAGGAGCCCGAATTTGCTTAACAAACCATATAATAAGTTGCAATGGCTTTTGAATGTCTACCCCATCTCTGTACCCCACACAGCAATTATCTGTAAGGTCCCTCAGCCGAGTAGTGTATTTCAAGAACAGATTCAACTACAAAGACAAGGGGGCTTTTCCAATGCCTCACAAAGAAGGGCACCGATTGGTTAAAACAACAACAAAAAAGCAGACACTGAAAATCCATGTCCATAGAAGATAACTGAGGATGTATCAACAGCATTGCAGTAACTCCACAATACTGACCTGAATGATAGAGTGAAAAAAACTAAGCCTGTACGGAATCCAAATGTTCCCAAACATGCATCCTTTTTGCAACAAGGCACTAAAGACTCAGGAGGGTGAATTACTGATCTAATCAGGATATACCGATTGAATGTTTTACTTACTTAAACAAATTACAATGAAATCCATTTTAATACCACATTGTAACACAATAGAAATGTGAAGAAATCCAAAGGGGACAATCACTTATGATATGCCCTGTATATAGTATTATCGATGGTGAGTGAAAACACAGATACACCAGTGGAGGCTGGTGAGGGGAGGACGGCTCATAATAACGTCCGGAACGGAGCGAATGGAATGGCATCAAATACCTGGAAACCATGGAAACCAGTGTGCTTGACGTATTTGATACCATTCCACTGATTCCGCTCCAGTCATTACCACGAGCCCGTCCTCCCCAATTAAGGTGCCACCGACCCCCTGTGAGATATACAGTGTGGTATGATGGATAGTGAGTGATACTCACAGGGGGACCAGGATAACCAGGATCACCGGCTGGACCAGGTAAACCTTGATCACCCTGGAAACGAAGAAGGAAATAACAACAACCAATTGTAAAAAAAAAACATAAACTATTGTTAATTCAGTTTTCATGAATAGTTAAGAATGAGGACATCATGTCAAACGGGTTCAAATCTGACATTTGAAAGAAATCGGCAAAATATGAATTGAAAACAATACCTTTCTCAATTAAATGCTAAACGATAGGTGGGGTATATGAAGTTGGACTACCCAGTAATATGGGACAATGGAAGTTCTCATAAAGAGGCTGAATGCCACCATCTAGTGGTCATTGTGAGAGTTGCAGTTCCAGGAAACTAAAAGGCATGGTGGTGCTGTCAACGGGAGGCGACACATGTCAGAACACTAGGGCTACCCCGACCTTAAACTAAGACCAAAAAGCTCAGTTTGCTTTCCATTCATTTTTACAATACAGTCCATTTTGACTTTGCAGCTGGCCCATAGCTGGAAATCGCTCAGTTCTGTCTCCAGGACAAGACGGCATCCAGTTGCAGCCAAACAGGAGCAGTTTACATGGCTGGCAGTTTACATTACATGTCATAACAGGAACGACTAAACCACTATTGATGTTCTACAAGATGTACAAATGACAATAAAAGAAATAGGAAAAGGGAAAGAGGTATACTGGTCCATTTTGAATGATGACACAGAAGATACTATCTTTATAGAGATCCTAATAATTCTGTGATTCCAGGGAGTTTCTGAGGTCAAAGAAATGGAAGGGATTCCTGATTAATGAGGGACAATGTGAAATGTAGAACATTACTTTCTCTCCTCTCTGGATCTCTAACTCGGTGGGTCTCTTCTGCTCCCCGACCTGTCCAGGTGGACCGGGAGGCCCCTGCAGGCCTGGATCCCCCTACACACACACACGCGTGCACGCACACGCACACACACAAACTCATCAGTATTCAGTAGTGCAAATCGTTACCACCCATTGACGACAGTCTTTCTCTTGCTGATCCTACCTTGTCTCCTTTGGGACCTTGGAAGTTCAATCCCATGTTACCCTGTAGTAGAAGAATACCAAGACAAACACATGTATTACTGTTTTCTGTAACACTTTACTTAAAGCCTGCAGGTAAAATGCATTATGTACACACAGTAATATACTTTAGGAGTGTATGGACAAGTGCGTGTGCAGTAGTTGAACTGAGTGTAGTACACAGAATAGACAGTTGATCAGAGTTTATTAGCAGGGTGTGTGTGTGTGTGTGTGTGTGTGTGTGTGTGTGTGTGTGTGTGTGTGTGTGTGTGTGTGTGTCAAAGGTCAAATTCGGGGTGCTTCTTTTTGTCCTGCTTCACACATGTACAAGTGTGTACCCTGTACAAGTGTCTGGTGTGAATGGAACGTTTTTTGGGGGCGTATCACACTCCCCCTGAAACACCAACGGAGAGTGGGGTCACGGCCAGAGATCAGCCATTAATGACGGCAACTCTGGTGCAATTAGGGTTAATTTTTCACCTAGTCACCTAGTCGCTCTAACCGCTAAGTTACCTAACGCCCCAGGGTGTGTGCGTGTGTGTGTGTGTATGTGTGATTCAGGGTGTAAAGCAACTCACCTTAGGACCGGGAGGACCAGGAGGCCCGGAACGACCCTACAAAACAACACACAACACTTTATTAACAACACATAAAACATTATTAGCAACAACACACACAACTTTATTCACAACGCACGGTAAACTGTATGACTATTGATAGTACAATAAAACATTATTACTCCCTTAACTACATTGGATAAGTTCTTATATTGATCTGTGAGACTTCAGATCACAAACACACTACTGGATGTCACAACAGGTCTGAGGACAGTTTGACTGACTGTCCCTCAGAACATAACGTTTGGAACAGGACTGGGACCAGTTTGACTGTGCAAAGTCCCTCAGAACATAATGTTTGGAACAGGACTGGGACCAGTTTGACTGTGCAAAGTCCCTCAGAACATAACGTTTGGAACAGGACTGGGACCAGTTTGACTGTGTAAAGTTCCTCAGAACATAACGTTTGGAACAGGACTGGGACCAGTTTGACTGTGCAAAGTCCCTCAGAACATAATGTTTGGAACAGGACTGGGACCAGTTTGACAGTGCAAAGTCCCTCAGAACATAATGTTTGGAACAGGACTGGGACCAGTTTGACTGTGCAAAGTCCTTCAGAACATAACGTTTGGAACAGGACTGGGACCAGTTTGACTGTGCAAAGTCCCTCAGAACATAACGTTTGGAACAGGACTGGGACCTGTTTGACTGTGTAGTCCCTCAGAACATAACGTTTGGAACAGGACTGGGACCAGTTTGACTGTGTAAAGTTCCTCAGAACATAACGTTTGGAACAGGACTGGGACCTGTTTGACTGTGTAGAGTCCCTCAGAACATAACGTTTGGAACAGGACTGGGACCTGTTTGACTGTGCAAAGTCCCTCAGAACATAACGTTTGGAACAGGACTGGGACCTGTTTGACTGTGCAAAGTCCCTCAGAACATAATGTTTGGAACAGGTCTGGGACCAGTTTGACTGTGCAAAGTCCCTTAGAACATAACGTTTGTAACAGGTCTGGGACCCGATTTGACTGTGTAAAGTCCCTCAGATCATAACGGACAAGTGGCGTTTGTAGTTAAGAGGATTTGGTACTTTCAGGGTTTTCTTAAACTATGAGTCGGGAACCAAAGTGTGCCCTGGGCATGTGAAATGTAGGTCACAAGTTACGAGAACTATATTTGCACCCTATTTCTTCTTAAATTAGGTCGTTGGATGATGATTTGGGTCAATGGGAGGAAGTTCAATATCTCATTTGGGTCTCGAACTGAAAAAGTTGTCAGAACCCCTGTATCAGTGTACCTCATAACCTCTGGGGCCAGGTGGACCGACAGGGCCCGACAATCCCGCAGGGCCGGTGTTACCCTAGAAACAAGACGGACACCACAAACGTTACCCAGAGAGCTAGGTGTTGAAACGGTTTTACATGACATCTCTTACACAGGAGGTCGGTGGGAGGACGGGCTCGTGGTAACGCCTGGAGCGGAATGAGTCGAACGCCATCAAAAACATCTAGCACACGGTTGCATGCTACTCCATTTCGCTCCGGTCCAGATATTATTAGGAGCCGTCCTCCCCTCAGCAGCCTCCACGGATCTCTCATAATGATTTGCCATTCCATTTGATTGGTTCTGATCATCCAAATACGAGCAATATATTACATTAGACTACCATTTCACGAGAAAAAAAATCGCTAGACAAAGTCTACAGATTGTTATTTTTTATTTTTTTGAAATGTCCCTTTAAAAAAAAAAAAATCAGTTAAGTTCAAAGTGGTTCTATGGTTCTATATAGAGTACTCACGGGGACTCCAGGCAAACCTGGTAGGCCTACACCTCCTTTCTGTCCGAAGCGGTCATTGGAGATGACATCGCCTAGGTCTCCCTGGAGAGGGACACCAGGAAGAGGTTCGACAGGAACACATCACACAGGTACTAGCTACAGAACTAGAGCTACTCGCACAGCTCCACAGACAGACAGGCCTGGTGAATGTACAGGTGTTTTTTTGAATCTAACGATAACAATGTACAGGTGTTTTTTTGAATCTAACGATAACAACCGCTGAGAACAGTGCGGGAAAAGTATAGTAACCTTTTGTCCCGGCAGACCAGGTGGACCCTGCAAACGAGCAGAGAGATAATGAATACATTTCAAAGTCTCATTTAGTTCCCTTTTCCAAGTTTCCACGCAGAGAAATGACAAGGTGCACCTGTGTTCATACAGGTTAAGTCAGTTAAGAACAAATTCTTATTTACAACGACGCCCTGTCATGAGGCAAGAGCGGCAAGTACAACACGCCAATAGGTGAAACAATAACATACAAAGAACAGTCAAAAAAGACATATGCAGAGTCAGTAAAACGTTCAGTAATATGCAGCATTGAAGAGGACGGGGGACGGGACGGGGGGACGGGGATGGATGTAGGTGTATGAGAGGACAGAGAAGTGTGTGCGTGTGTGTGACCCACCGATCGGCCCTCCAGTCCGGGGAATCCTGGACTTCCAGGGAATCCTCTCTCACCCTAAGAAGAGACACAATCCACCCTTTCATTTCGCATCAACAGCCTCCAGCCTAGGTTAACTTTTCCAATATGCTGCCATCTAGTGGCCAGGTGTGATAGGCCAGTTTCAGTCCAGATTCAGGAGAACCCGAGTTCCCTCAGGACTCGACAGAGTTGTATGGCTGTCAGTCAGTAGTAACCATAATAACCTACCTTGGTCCCGTTGCAGCCTGCAGTTCCCCTTGGGCCCGGGGGCCCGTCCTGTCCTGGGAGACCCTAGAAGAGAACACACAGAGGACAACAGGAAGTCAAACATCAGACAGGGAGTGAGGTCACATGACTCCGTGGTGACAATCCATACTGGATATCAGGCCGGGTCAAAAACAACCAGAGAAAGTTCAGTATACGTTCCATCATGGCAACATCTCAATTCTCCATCCTTTTCCAGAAGTGTGCACTTGCCGTCATTCATTTAAAAGCATGGGATTAGTGTAAGCATTGGCTGGGACAAAACATTTTTTCCTTTCTTGGCTGGAGAAAAATGCATGCGAGAAAGTGTGCAATTGGACACGGCCAGAGAATGGAGGATAACTGGGACTCATCTCTGTACCAGAGGGGATGCAGACGGGCACTCTACAACACGTGAGAACTGGGAATGGTTGGAAACTTACTGGAATTCCTGGTGTTCCTGGGAACCCGGGCAGTCCAGGAGGTCCCTGTGGGAATAACGAGGAAGATAAATTAACAACATAAGTTAGGATGACTTTGTGTAATGAGGCATTCAATTCAGAAACAGCTATGGAGCTTCTGTTTTATTGGAGTGAAACGAGGACCTCTGATGGACAGGGGGGAGTACTACACTCCAGGATGGTGTACACTGAAAATTGAAATATTACAGACAGAAGAGTGGGACTTTGTCAAGTTAATAAATCTGGGTCACTCACCCTAATTCCTTTTGGACCGGATGGCCCTGAAGGTCCGTCACCACCCTGAGAGAGAGGAAGACAGAGGGGGAGAGGAGGGAAGTAAAGGATTAGTTTTCAAGTTCCCAGATAAAGTCAGGTGTTATGTTGCTCCTACAACAAGATCCAGGAAGCAGCCCCTACCTTCTCTCCCCTGCCTCCGATTGGCCCCTCAGGTCCAGGGAACCCTGGTACGCCTGGCTGACCCTGTAGCCCTGGGAAACCCCTCTCGCCCTGTGGAACATAGAACATGGAACATCATGCATAGAACATCACACGTAGAACATTACACGTAGAACATCACACGTAGAACATTACACATATAACATTACACGTAGAACATCACACATAGAACATCACACGTAGAACATCACACATAGAACATCACACATAGAACATCACACGTAGAACATCACACGTAGAACATTACACGTAGAACATCACACATAGAACATCACACGCAGAACATCACACGTAGAACATTACACATAGAACATCACACATAGAACACACAGTTCTAACAAACTCTTCTTAACTGCAGATAGCACACAGACAAAAGAGTCATTACAAATCAAACAATGAAATAATGTGTCATGTTATGGTTGTTTTCTACAGTAGGTCATTACGGTAGGTGTGTGTGTGTGTGTGTGTTTCACACTCACCTTGCCTCCTTTTACCCCGCTGCAGTCACACTTTGATCCCGCTGCACAGCCATGACAGGCCTGTAGGATGGGGAGAGATGAGAGAGGTAAGAGAGAGATGAGAGAGGTGAGAGAGAGAGAGAGAGAGAGAGAGAGAGAGAGGTGAGAGAGAGAGAGGTGAGAGAGAGAGAGAGAGAGAGAGAGAGAAAGAGAGAGAGAGAGAGAGAGAGAGAGAGAGAGGGGTGAGAGAGGTGAGAGAGAGGGGTGAGAGAGGTGAGAGAGAGAGAGAGAGAGAGAGAGAGAGAGAGAGAGAGAGAGAGAGAGAGAGAGGTAAGAGAGAGATGAGAGAGGTGAGAGAGAGAGAGAGAGAGAGAGAGAGAGAGAGAGAGAGGTGAGAGAGAGAGAGAGGTGAGAGAGGTGAGAGAGAGAGGTGAGAGAGGTGAGAGAGAGAGAGAGAGAGAAAGAGAGAGAGAGAGAGAGAGAGAGAGAGAGGTGAGAGAGGTGAGAGAGGTGAGAGAGAGAGAGAGAGAGAGAAAGAGAGAGAGAGGGAGAACACACACAACATCGAGCTGCTGAAGTGAGCCCCCGACGTCTACGAGGACCGTGTGCTCTCGCTCTCCGTGGCCAACGTGAGTAAGTCATTTAGTTCACAGTTGTCTTAAACACAGTCAGAGATTTCCGTCTGTTTTGAATGCGGCATCTGTCTGGACTAGTACGAACATTACAGAGTAAAACATTTTTTAGGTAAAAAAAATCTGAAACCAGAAATGCTCACATAGGACCTACCAACGACAGGTGGATCCACACATGAAACAAAAAGACACCTCAAAATGAAATACAAGGAACATTTATTTTAAAATAAGAAATATAATGGTCATTTGAAATGCTGTAGCGTAATGCATTTAAATTAGGACAAAACATATGCTAATTTTATGTCAATAAAATATCAGAATGGATTGTCACCCCCAAAATGTCACAAGGCCTGACAGATAGACTACTTCAATCAATCATCTAACCAAACCTACATGTACATATTACTTCAATCAATCACCTGACCAAACCTACATGTACATAGTACTTCAATCAATCACCTGACCAAACCTACATGTACATAGTACTTCAATCAATCACCTAACCAAACCTACATGTACTGTACATATTACTTCAATCAATCACCCCAACTAGCTCGCACCCCAGTACACTGACTCAGTACTGTATATAGCCTTGTTATTGTTATTTCATTGTGTTATTATATTGTATTACTATTACATTTTTTATCTACTTGGACATTTTCATAACTTTGAACTGTATTGTTGGGAAAGTGCTTGTATGTGAGCATTTCGCGGTAGTCTACAGTTGCTGTATTCGGCGCACGTGACAAATACAATGTCCCTTGTAGAAGCCTGGGCCTACCATTCATCTCTCTCTCTGTACACATTCTAAATAAGAGTAGGCCTACATCTCTAGCCTGGGTAGCCAGTGAGCCGTAGACAATAGGGAAAGAGGGGAAGGCCTTTACAGACATAGCAGATCCTTTATCTCAACAGTACTGTAAGTCTTGAGACCTAACCTCTACCATCAGGGAACCCCTCTCCCTAGTTTAAGCTTGTTTTGGTACTCTTTTCTGGGTTACCACTTACCTTCATCTGGGTCTGGCTAAGGTCTGAGTTAGACACCTTGGTCCGGACCTAGAGTGTCTCTGGGCACTGGTCAGCTCTGTCAGTCTAGATAACTCTTGACATTCCTGCCCTGCGTCCTATTTGTTTAATATCCTGCCTGGCATACATGCAGGGCAGAGCAGTCCTGTACCTGCCTGGCACTGTGTCAACACACATGGAAACACTTAATCAACAGCTAGGATGCCTCTCTCCTCCCTCTCCTCCCTCATTCCCTCTGTATCTATCCGTCTTCCTCCAGCCTCTGTCTGTCAGACCATTCGTCTCCCTCCCTCGGTGTGTGTGTGTGTGTGTCGTCACTAGTGCTGGGCGATTAGTGCTTTTTGAGGACGGTTCGGTTCAGTTCCATCATTAAAAAATAATTGCGGTTTTCGATTTCGGTTTGAATTATTAAATGCCTTATGTGGGTTGAATAAAGTAACAACACAGAATAAAACAAGTCCCATGATGGTAGTGACTGCCCATTACTGATTATCACTTATTAACCACAATTTATTCACATTACTTTACTTTAAATAACATATTTTAATTGTTGTGTAAATTAAATAAGGCATACTATTATGACTGAATACCAACTATGCCGAATACCAACTATGCCGAATACTAACTATGCTGAAAACCAACTATGGTGAATACCAACTATGCTGAATACCAACTATGGTGAATACCAACTATGCTGAATACCAACTATGCTGAAAACCAACTATGGTGAATACCAACTATGGTGAATACCAACTATGGTGAATACCAACTATGGTGAATACCAACTATGCTGAATACCAACTATGCTGAAAACCAACTATGGTGAATACCAACTATGGTGAATACCAACTATGGTGAATACCAACTATGCTGAATACCAACTATGCTGAATACCAAATTTACTGAATGCCAACTATGCTGAATACCAACTATGCTGAATACCAACTATGCTGAATACCAACTATGGTGAATACCAACTATGGTGAATACCAACTATGCTGAATACCAACTATGCTGAAAACCAACTATGGTGAATACCAACTATGCTGAATACCAACTATGGTGAATACCAACTATGGTGAATACCAACTATGCTGAATACCAAATTTACTGAATGCCAACTATGGTGAATACCAACTATGCTGAATACCAACTATGCTGAAAACCAACTATGGTGAATACCAACTATGCTGAATACCAACTACGGTGAATACCAACTATGCTGAATACCAAATTTACTGAATACCAACTATGGTGAATACCAACTATGCTGAATACCAACTATGCTGAAAACCAACTATGGTGAATACCAACTATGCTGAATACCAAATTTACTGAATGCCAACTATGCTGAATACCAACTATGCTGAATACCAACTATGCTGAATACCAACTATAGTGAATACCAACTATGGTGAATACCAACTATGCTGAATACCAAATATGCTGAATGCCAAATATGCTGAATACCAACTATGCTGAATACCAACAATCAAATCCAACTTAGATCATGCATTTTCAGGTAGATACGTCGCCAAGCAACTGCTCTCTATCCCTCTCAATCTCACATTCTCCTGTCTCTTCTCTCCATGTCTGCCCCACACTAACCTAACGTAGCAGGCGTCAAAGAAACACGCAGACCGGACAAGTAACGCAATGGATTATGGTCATTGTAGTTAATTACCACGTTTTCTGCGATAAACTATGTCGAATATTGGCCTTTTGGAAACTACAACTCCGTACTGCATCGCACAGTTCGAGCTTGATCTGATTTATCTCTAGAGAAACTGCGCCGTGTGTGTGTGTATGTTACTATCCCCTGAGTGACTGTCATAGAATGTCACTGGTGTAAATGTCAAGTGTATCAGGTTGTCAGAAGGAGAGCGAAAGGAAGAAGTGGATAGGAAGTCACAGAAAGTTCTGAACTCATAACACCGGGTCTGAGCTGTAATGCTGTAATGTAGCTACTACGTTATACCATCTGACCTTCTCGACCTCCTCGTGTGTGAGGAGTCACGTTCACGACAATTTCCCTGGCAACATACTTTCACCCTGGGTTCTATAGTAAAACTATGAATCAAGTAACAATAACGTTAAAGTGAAACGCCAAGTTCTATACGGTACGAAAGTGACACTTCCTGGATCCACGTTTTGTAGGACAAGTTGAGAACCTCAAATTCTCATCGTCAAAGTCGTGGAAACGCGGTGATATAAAGATGTACAGGTAACTGCCAAAATAAAGGAAACACCAACATTAAGTGTCTTAAAAGGGTGTTATGCCACGAGGAGCCACCAGAACAACTTCGATGCAACTTGACATAGATTCTACAAGTCTTATCTATGCATAGTCCCTTTACCCCTACCTACATGTACCTCAATTACCTCCATTACCTCAACTAACCTGTACCTCTTAACTCGGTGCCGGTACCCTTTGTATATAGCCTCATTATAGTTATTTTGTTGTGTTACTATTTTTCCTTAAGTTTATTTAGCAAATTTGTCTTACTTACAATTTTTTTTTTTTACTCTGCATCGTTGGTTAAGGGCTCTTAAGGAAACATTTCACGGCAAGGTTGTACTCAGTGCATGTGACAAATAACATTTGATGTGTCTGGAATTCGATTGGAGGGATGTTGACATCCTTCTTCCACAAGAAATTCCCAAATCGGGTGGTGGAAAATGCTGTTTCAGGCACCGCGCCAGAATCTCCTTTAAGTGTTCAATTGGGTTGAGATCTGGTGTCACACACACGCACGCACGCACGCACGCACGCACGCACGCACACACACACACACACACACACACACACACACACACACACACACACACACACACACACACACACACACACACACACACACACTTTAAACTCCTTTATGCCCCTTTAAGACCCACCTTTCAAAGTAACTGAGATCTCTTCTTCTACCATGGTAACCAAAATAATGGGCAACTGGACATTTTTTTTACATGACTCTAAGCATGATGGGAATCTAATTGCCTAATTAAATCAGGAAGCACCTGCTTTCAATATACTTTGTATCCCTCATTTACTCAAGTTACCTGTATATTACAATGTACACCTATAGGTGTTTCCGAGTGAATGTACTTTTCAGCATATTTGACGGCCAAGAAGAACCACAAAGACGAAAAGCTACAACATTTTCATTAGAACTCCTCACATGAACCACAACTCCCTCCAGCTGTATAGGTCTCACTTTCGGCAGCTTGCTTTTTTAAATTATGTACTGGCTGGCAATGTTCAGTAAAAAAAACAGTATCATCTAATTTAAAACACATCAATATGTATGTAACTAACAGGTTCTTACCGTCCTGTGAGTCCTCAACTCGAGCAGACACACTCAAGCATGCTAACAACAAGGCTGCGGGAGTTGTATTTCAAATGAAACCCCTTCTAACTTTTGTCAGTGTGTCTTACTTCTTGAGCGTCAAATATTTGGCGGGCCTCCTGAGTAGCACAGCTATCTAATGCACTGCACTAGAGGCATCGCGGGCTGTGTCGCAGCCGGCCGCGACCGGGAGAACCATGAGGCGGTGCATAATAGGCCCAGTGTTGTTAGGGGAGGGTTTGGCCAGCCGGGATGTCCTTGTCCCATCTAGCAACTCCTGTGGCGGGCCAGGCGCGTGCACGCTGACACGGTTGACAGTTGAACGGTGTTTCCTCCGACACATTGGTGCGGCTAGCTTCTGGGTTAAACGAGCAGTGTGTCAAGAAGCAGTGCGCCTTGGCAGGGTCGTGATTCGGAGGACGCATGGCTCTCGACCTTCGCCTCTCCCGAGTCCGTATGGGAGTTGCAGCGATGAGACAAGACTGTAACTACCAATTGGATATCAGGAAATTGGGAAGAAAAAAGGCATCGGGTACGTGCAAATCAATACACAAATGTAAGTATCATTTTAAATATACAGTGTATCTGAAATTACTTAGTTTTGGTGAATTTGATGATATAATCTTGAAGCCTAGTCAAGATGACCTGGAAGTATGATGTAGGAAAATGTCACTTTCATATCATATTCAATTATATTCTGACCT
This sequence comes from Oncorhynchus mykiss, assembly GCF_057628025.1. Classification (NCBI taxonomy): domain Eukaryota; kingdom Metazoa; phylum Chordata; class Actinopteri; order Salmoniformes; family Salmonidae; genus Oncorhynchus; species Oncorhynchus mykiss. Next base: position 32,185,042 of record NC_143042.1, read on the forward strand.
CAGACTTCCTCTATCCCTTTTCTCTCTCACTCTCTTAATCTCGCTCTCTTTGATTCTTTCAGTCTTTCTGTCTCCCCACCCTCTCTCTCCCGCTCTCTCTCTCTCTGTTCCCCCCTGAGCTCTCTCTCTCTGTTCCCCCCTGAGCTCTCTCTCTCTGTTCCCCCCTGAGCTCTCTCTCTCTGTTCCCCCCTGAGGCGTTGTCTAATTGGGGTAGTTATAAAGACCCATCGGGGCTTGGCCAGAGCTCAAACACTAACCGACTGTTAAATGGTTTCCCAGTAATGATATAACACATGTCTGTAAGGGCAATAACAGGGAGGGTGAAATAAGAGAGAGAGAAAAAGAGAGAGAGAAAGAGATAGAGAGAGAGAACACACACAACATCGTGCTGCCGAAGTGAGCTGCCGACGCGGGCCCCCGGCGTCTACGAGGACTGTGTGCTCTCGTTCTCCGTGGCCAACATGAGTAAGTCATTTAAACGTGTTAACCCCCGCAAGGCTGCCGGCCTAGACGGCATCCCAAGCCATGTCCTCAAAGCATGTGCAGAGCAGCTGGCTGGAGTGTTGACGGACATATTCCATTTATCCATATCCCAATCTGTTTGTCCTCACTTGCTTCCCCTCCGCCACGCTGAGACCACAGGGAGGAGGTGAGGGCCCTGACGGAGTGGTGCCAGGAGAATAACCTCTCCCTCAACGTCAACAAAACCAAGGAGCTGATCGTGGACTACAGGAGACAGCAGAGAGAGAGCACGACCCCTAGCCACATCAACGGGGCTGCCGTGGAGTGGATGGAAAGCTTTAAGTTCCTCGGCGTGCACATCACTGACAACCTGAAATGGGTCCCTTCACACAGACAGCCTCGGGAGGCTGAAGAAATTCAGCTTGGCCCCATTGAGAGCATCCTGTCGGGCTGTATCACCGCCTGGTACAGCAAATTGCACTGCCAGCAACCGCTGGGCTCTCCAGAGCGTGGTGCCGTCAGCCCAACGCATCACCTGCCCTCCAGGACATCTACAGCACCCGGGGTCACTGGAAGGTCAAGAAGATCTTTGAGTACCTCAGCCACCTCGAGCCACGGCCTGTTAACCCCGCTACCGTCTAGAAGGTGGAGACAGTATACAGCAGGTGAATTAAAGCTGGGACGAGAGACTGAAAAACAGCTTATAGCTCCAGGCCATCAGACTGTTAAACAGTCACCACTAGCCGGCCTCCGCCCAGTACCCTGCCCTGAACTTTAGTCTGTTCCTATCCGGCCTCCGCCCAGTACCCTGCCCTGAACTTTAGTCTGTTACTATCCGGCCTCCGCCCAGTACCCTGCCCTGAACTTTAGTCTGTTACTCGCCGGCCTCCGCCCAGTACCCTGCCCTGAACTTTAGTCTGTTACTATCCGGCCTCCGCCCAGTACCCTGTCCTGAACTTTAGTCTGTTACTAGCCGGCCTCCGCCCAGTACCCTGCCCTGAACTTTAGTCTGTTACTATCCGGCCTCCGCCCAGTACCCTGTCCTGAACTTTAGTCTGTCACTATCCGGCCTCCGCCCAGTACCCTGCCCTGAACTTTAGTCTGTTACTAGCCGGCCTCCGCCCAGTACCCTGTCCTGAACTTTAGTCTGTTACTATCCGGCCTCCGCCCAGTACCCTGCCCTGAACTTTAGTCTGTTACTAGCCGGCCTCCGCCCAGTACCCTGTCCTGAACTTTAGTCTGTTACTATCCGGCCTCCGCCCAGTACCCTGCCCTGAACTTTAGTCTGTTACTATCCGGCCTCCGCCCAGTACCCTGTCCTGAACTTTAGTCTGTTACTAGCCGGCCTCCGCCCAGTACCCTGCCCTGAACTTTAGTCTGTTACTAGCCGGCCTCCTCCCAGTACCCTGCCCTGAACTTTAGTCTGTTACTATCCGGCCTCCGCCCAGTACCCTGTCCTGAACTTTAGTCTGTTACTATCCGGCCTCCGCCCAGTACCCTGCCCTGAACTTTAGTCATTGTTACTATCCGGCCTCCGCCCAGTACCCTGCCCTGAACTTTAGTCATTGTTACTATCCGGCCTCCGCCCAGTACCCTGCCCTGAACTTTAGTCATTGTTACTATCCGGCCTCCGCCCAGTACCCTGCCCTGAACTTTAGTCTGTTACTAGCCGGCCTCCGCCCAGTACCCTGCCCTGAACTTTAGTCTGTTACTAGCCGGCCTCCGCCCAGTACCCTGCCCTGAACTTTAGTCTGTTACTATCCGGCCTCCGCCCAGTACCCTGCCCTGAACTTTAGTCATTGTTACTATCCGGCCTCCGCCCAGTACCCTGCCCTGAACTTTAGTCTGTTACTAGCCGGCCTCCGCCCAGTACCCTGCCCTGAACTTTAGTCTGTTACTAGCCGGCCTCCGCCCAGTACCCTGCCCTGAACTTTAGTCTGTTACTAGCCGGCCTCCGCCCAGTACTCTGCCCTGAACTTTAGTCTGTTACTATCCGGCCTCCACCCAGTACTCTGCCCTGAACTTTAGTCTGTTACTAGCCGGCCTCCGCCCAGTACCCTGCCCTGAACTTTAGTCTGTTACTATCCGGCCTCCGCCCAGTACCCTGCCCTGAACTTTAGTCTGTTACTAGCCGGCCTCCGCCCAGTACCCTGTCCTGAACTTTAGTCTGTTACTAGCCGGCCTCCGCCCAGTACCCTGTCCTGAACTTTAGTCTGTTACTATCCGGCCTCCGCCCAGTACCCTGTCCTGAACTTTAGTCTGTTACTAGCCGGCCTCCGCCCAGTACCCTGTCCTGAACTTTAGTCTGTTACTAGCCGGCCTCCGCCCAGTACCCTGTCCTGAACTTTAGTCTGTTACTAGCCGGCCTCCGCCCAGTACCCTGTCCTGAACTTTAGTCTGTTACTAGCCGGCCTCCGCCCAGTACCCTGCCCTGAACTTTAGTCATTGTTACTATCCGGCCTCCGCCCAGTACCCTGTCCTGAACTTTAGTCTGTTACTAGCCGGCCTCCGCCCAGTACCCTGCCCTGAACTTTAGTCTGTTACTAGCCGGCCTCCGCCCAGTACCCTGCCCTGAACTTTAGTCATTGTTACTATCCGGCCATCACCCGGTACTCAACCCTGCACCTGAGACTGTTGCCCTACAAATGTAGTCATGTAACACTGGTCACTTTAATAATGTTTGCATACTGTTTTACCCAGTTTATATGTATATACTGTTCTAGTAATGCCTCATCCTATGTAATGTATTATAAAATAAAAAAAAGTGTATTAAGTGTATATTTTTGTATTTATTGCTAGGTATAGCTGCACTGTTGGAGCTGGAAACACAAGCATTTCGCTGCACCTGCGATAACATCTGCAAATCTGTGTACGTGTCCGATAAACTTTGATTTGATTTGAGAGTGAGAAAGTGTACGGGAGGGGTTGAATGAGGACCAGCAGTAACATGAAGAGACACGAGAAGAGGGTCAGGGCAAGGTTGGCCGTGTAGATCACAAATGTTTGTGATTTCAAAAAACAAACTCATAGCCCACCTCAAGGCCTAAAGGTCCATGTTAGGCCTTCTCTGCGCCCCTACCCTGCCCCTTTGGGGTCATATCAGGAGACTGGGGGTGTGGGGAGGGGGGGGGGGGGGCAGTCAGAGGGCATCTAAGGGCTTGGCAGAACTGGCAGCCACTGCGGGTATGCAAACACACACACCCTCTGCACCTCCCTAGATGAGCGAGTGTGTGCGTAAGCGTCCGTCTGTTATCGGGGGTGTTTTTACAAGCTCTGGATCCCTGATTAGTATCTGGTCTGCTTCAGTTCAATGCTGTCTGTCTCTCCCACGCCCAGCCCTCTAGCCACCCCCCACCCCCCCTCACACTGCACCACTGGGGCATGTAATCCAGTCAGGGGGGATCAGTGAGCTCTAGCAATGTGTCCCCCTCCCCTTTCTCCCTTTTTAATTCACCTTATCCCCCCCCCCCCCTCCACTACACTCTCATATTCTCTCTTTCTCTCGTCTAGAATGTTCTTAGGCCTGATTAGGAGGGAGCTTCTCGTAAGTTCTTCGGCCAATCAGGACGGAGCTTCAAGAAAGTTCTTCGGCCTGTCAGGAGGTAATTCTTAGAACGTTAGAACGTTCTTCTCATCAGTTAGAATCTAGATAGAATCCATGCATGTTCCATGAAATAACTAAAGGGAAATATTGGCAACACTTTGACATGGAGATGTACAACTATGCACAAACAGAGCGTTCGAGAGGATACTGCCAGGTACATAGAAATGCTCGTTCTATACATAGAGCTAGCGTAACTTGGCTACATAGACTGAAGTTGGAGCACATTGTAAAGGACAGAGGTGGTGGAGAGGGGTGAGAAGGGGGAGAGGAGCGGAAGGCATGCACAGTGGGAATTAGCGAGACCAGACTGGAATTCCCCCACTCATCAAAGACTGACTGATGATTACACATCTTTACCCAGCCCTGCCCTGATAAACGCACACTCACACACACACACACACACACACACACACACACACACACACACACACACACACACACACACGCACAAACACAGACACATACGAAACACACACACAGACATACACACACACACACACAGTCAGCATGCACTGCACAATGACACCGCTCTTCTACAGAATCAGAGGGATAGTAGCCGCGACTTACCTACCCCACCCGTAAACAGAATTTCACGGTGTGTGTGTGCAAAAGAGAGAGTGCTTGCACATGCACCAGTGCTTGCCACTACTTGCCAGTGCTTGCCACTACTTGCCAGTGCTTGCCAGTACTTGCCAGTGCTTGCCAGTGCTTGCCAGTACTTGCCAGTGCCTGCCAGTACTTGCCAGTGCCTGCCAGTACTTGCCAGTACTTGCCAGTGCTTGCCAGTGCTTGCCAGTGCTTGCCAGTACTTGCCAGTGCCTGCCAGTACTTTGCTAGTACTTGCCAGTGCTTGCCAGTACTTTCCAGTGCTTGCCAGTGCTTGCCAGTACTTGCCAGTGCTTGCCACTACTTGCCAGTGCTTGCCAGTGCTTGCCACTACTTGCCAGTGCTTGCCAGTACTTGCCAGTGCTTGCCAGTGCTTGCCAGTACTTGCCAGTGCTTGCCACTACTTGCCAGTGCTTGCCAGTGCTTGCCACTACTTGCCACTACTTGCCAGTGCTTGCCACTACTTGCCAGTGCTTGCCAGTACTTGCCAGTGCCGGCCAGTACTTGCCAGTGCTTGCCACTACTTGCCACTACTTGCCAGTGCCTGCCAGTACTTGCCAGTGCTTGCCAGTGTATAACACGTTTTGTATTTAAACTGAAGGATTTCAGTGCTTTCATCACTGCTTGATATTTACTGTTACAAGGTTCTACCAAGACAAGGATGTTCAAACATAATATTTTCCTTGGGAATTCTCTGTGGGCATCCCAAATGGCACCCTCTATTCCCTACATAGTACCCTCATTTTGACCAGAGCCCTTCGGACCGTGATCAAAAGTAGTGCACTGTGTAGGGAATAGGGTGCCACTTGGTGTTGTTTGAAGTGAAGTGACCAAAAGACTAGGAGGAAACCCCTGCCACTAAACACACCCACGAACACACACACATGTACGCACGCACACCTCACCACAGTGGCATAATGTGTTTTTTTTTGCTCCTTTGCACCCCAGTATCTCTACTTCACATTCATCTTCTGTACATCTATCACTCCAGTGTTTAATTGCTCAATTGTAATTATTTCGCCATTATTTGGCCTATTTATTGCCTTACCTCCCTCATCTTACCTCATTTGCACACACTCTATACAGACATTTTTCCTATTGTGTTATTGACTGTATGTTTGTTTATCCCATTTGTAACTCTGTGTTGTTGTTTGTGTCACACTGCTTTGCTTTATCTTGGCCAGGTCATAGTTGTAAATGAGAACTTGTTCTCAACTAGCTTACCTGGTTAAATAAAGGTGAAATACAAAATTATTATATATATATATTTTTAAACCATCCTGGAATCACAATGAAATGTCCAGGAATTCTCTAGATTATTCCGACAAACGACCACTGCTCTCAGCCAATGAAAAAATAAAAAGAGAGAGAACTGAAAATACGCCAAGAACAGTAGACTGTTACAGGTACTAAATCTCTCCCAGATCATATCCATGGAAGCAGAATGAAGTTGCTGCTAGAATAAAGTTCAGCTACATGCTGATCTAGGATCAGTGTCTTTTTCTTTTTCCATAATAGTTATGGTTAGGATTGATGGAGAGTAAGCTGATCCTAGATCTGTGCTTGTGGATATCTCTTAAGAAAACACAAACACTGTAAAACCTCTGTCAAATGTTATTCATAACTAGATGTTTTAAGGATTTAGTCTAGTAATCCAATTGGTCAATCCAGGGTTGGAAATGTACACGTTTAAGTTCTTACACACACACACACACACGAATGCACACGCACGGACACACACACGCTCCTGTGTGAACTGTGTCTTTTAGGACAGTTAGTTATACAGTCAGTCATATGACAAAGAGAACACATGGAAAAGCTACTAATGGTAACCGTGGTGAAACACCTGGCTCACGAGAAACCATGAGGGAGACTGGGGTGGGACACGCACGCACCTGCGTGCTCACACACACACACACACACACACACACACACACACACACACACACACACACACACACACACACACACACACACACACACACAGAATAGCCCAACAGAACTATGCCAGGTCAAAAGCATTAGTAAGAACCTTGGGGTTCATAAAATAAAATCCCACAACCTGGGTTGCTGGGCTACAGCAAAACCTGACTGTAAATCAACCTGAACTTACAACTCTGTGTCCGTCCTTTGTCTAGGTTTGCTAAAAAGGGTTGTAAAATTCCACAACTTTCCCCAAATCCCCAGGTTTTCCAGAAATCCCATATGGAAGATTCCCCAGAATCAGGAGGCAAAGGCAGGAAATCCGGAAATGCTCCTAAGAGGAAATGTTGCAACCCTATACAACTCAATCTGTATCGGTCCTCTCTGTCTAAACACACACATTTCAGCCTGCACACACTGTCAAACTTAAGACGCGGGTTTGGCTTCTCTGTCCAGCTCTGATAGGAAACGCTGTGACCTAGAATGTTAGAATGTTCTACTTTAGAGTGTTGCAGGTGGGTTCTAATCTAAACACACTCTGGGGGAGAGGTAAACATGTACTGGTCAATCCTGGTGTGTGTGTGTGTGTGTGTGTGTGTGTGTGTGTGTGTGTGTGTGTGTGTGTGTGTGTGTGTGTGTGTGTGTGTGTGTGTGTGTGTGTGTGTGTGTGTGTGTGTGTGTTTATGTGTGTCCCTTTCTATCGGTGGTTTACAGATTAGGAAGACGAGAGACATTTCTCTCAAACAAGAGCATTCCTTTTCCCCTTTCTCAGGGAATAAGGTCAGTAAAATAGAGAATACAGTAATTACTTTGCATTCTCAATATATTTTTTACAGCAGTGTTCTTTAGCCTCAGCTCTCAGACTTCTCTCTATGATTTAACTCATTTACTTTACATCCTTGCCCCCTTTAACCTTTGTTTAACCTCTAATGTTTAACACAGTGAATAAGTAGCCCATTAGTGTGTGTGTGTGTGTGGGCGCAAGTGTGTGCGCGCATGTGTGTGCATGTGTGCATCTATGTCCAATGTGTGTGTGTGTGTGTGTATGTCCGTCCAGTGTGTGTGTATGTCTAGCGTGTGCGTGCACGTGTGCGTGCGTGTGTGTGTGTGTGTGTGTGTGTGTGTGTGTGTGTGTGTGTGTGTGTGTGTGTGTGTGTGTGTGTGTGTGTGTGTGTGCGGTACTGTCTTATGTTAAGTGGGGCCAGATGGTCCTGCTGTTCTGACTCCCTGGGCCCTGAGCATCTGTCCACCTCCTCCAACCTCAGCCAGAGCACACATGTGCAAGCACTCAACACACAAACACACACACACACACTGGACATAGCATAATGGTCAGTTGGAGCGGTGGTTGGTTTTGATGACTTGATCTGAAACACTGAAACACTAAAAGGTAAACATTGCCTTACAGAAACAGTGGGTGGTTGTCAGCTCAACAGAGGGAGTTTAGAAATGTGTGTTCTGGAATTCACACAGCTGGAAGTCAACCCTCCAGGCTTACACAAGCATGTTGCAGAATATTATTCTGTGTGCGTGTTCACTTCTGTGAAATATATTTCTGTGAGTTAGAATTCCACAAACCGTTTTGTCAAAGTAAGTTCTAAAAGCTTCCCAAAACCAAAATTCCACTCTGAGACAAGTGGGTTTTGAAACATTCTGAGGTAGAATTCCGAGAGCATTTGTAAAGGCGTATTCTAGAATCCTGTCTCAGCCCCACAGCCCATCCCAAAGCAGGTTCCAACATGCCTCCAATCTCTTCTTTTGTAATTCACAGATACAGTATATCACAGCTCGGAACAGAGTGTTGCCGTGTGGGTGAGGGAAAATTATAAGAGGGTGTAGTCACAGGGATTGGCTGTTGGTTGCCAAGCAGAATCGTAGGCGCGTCCCAAATGGCACCCTATACCATTTATAGTGCACCGCTTTTGACTAGAGCCCTATGGGTAGTGCACTATATAAGGAATAGGGTGAGTGCAATTTGGGATGCACCCTTAGTATGTGCGCCCTGAGGGAGTTAGCCGAGAGAGAGACAGTTCCGTGGCTTCATCTACTAAATATAACCCTGATAGACAGAGATCCGTTCTGTGGCGTTCTGGGGATATTACTCCATTTGTAATACTCATTAATGAAGAAATACGATGATGCTTTTAGAGAGGTTGTCACAGTTCCAATTAGAAAAACGGAGGGATAACTGGGGGAGGGAGAGTCATCCCCGTCGTCTTCATCACCGTCACCATCATCACCACCATCCTCCTCCTCATTTCGGACCTCTGTGTGAAAAACGGGCACTCTAGGAATCTAGATTAAATTTGAAAGAAAAAGATCAACCAAACCGGAAACCACAAGGTCAGCAGTTTGTCTGTTCATTTATGATCATTCATTCGTGATTAGAAATACCGTGCGTCAAGACGTTTAGACCTTCAACCCAAACATACAACTATGAGGTAAAATAAAAGAAAAAGAAAGTCATCTGTTAACGGCATTAAAGCACCAAAATGTTCACAAGTGACATAGAGAAGTTGATATAAGACTGATGCTTTAGCTCAATATTTATCCCCAGACTTTACTCTAGAAACAACAACCATCTGGCAATCTGAGAAGGAATACCTGGCGCTGAATGTAGAGGTTACCCCGCTGAAGATGCCACTTCCACCCCCCCTACTTTTAACCACAGAAATATAATGACAAATGCCATTTCTATGCTTTAATCAAACGATTAACTTTCCACCTTCATTCTAGGCCCTACCTTGTACTCTGAGTAGCCACATTACAAAGACCTGAGATGCCACGGGAGGGCGGTAAAGAGCAGCACTCCACCCTCTCGCTCTTTTTCTCTCTCTCCCCCTCTCATTCTCTCTCTCTCTCCCTCTTCTCTCTCTCTCTCTCTATCATTCTCTATATATCTCATTCTCTCTCTCTCTCTCTCTCAATCTATCTCATTCTCTCTCTCTCCCTCTTCTCTCTCTCTCTATCATTCTCTATCTATCTCATTCTCTCTCTCTCCCTCTTCTCTCTCTCTCTCTATCATTCTCTATCTATCTCATTCTCTCTCTCTCCCTCCTCTCTCTCTCTCTCTATCATTCTCTATCTATCTCATTCTCTCTCTCTCTCTCTCTCTCTCTCTCTATCTATCTCATTCTCTCGCTCTCTCTCTCTCTCTCGCTCTCTATCATTCTCTCTCTCTCTCTTTTTCTCTCTCTCCCCCTCTCATTCTCTATCTATCTCCTTTTCTCTCTCTCTCTCTGTGTCTCTCTCTCTGTCTCTCGTGCTCTGTGGTTGAATCTTGATTCAGGCATCTGATGAGTATATTGGTCCTTGTAGCTGCTATGCCTAACTGGCCTTGAAGCATCCTCCGCACACTTAAATAGGTCGAAAACATACATCTATAAACTCAAATATAAAATATAGATGAGGGTGTTTTGCCTTATAGGTTTAGAAATGTCATACAGACAATGAATCATCAGAAATGACTTTTACACCACATGAGGCTGGTGGCACCTTCATCAGGGAGGGTGGGCTCGTGGTAATGGCTGGAGCGGAGTCGGTGGAATGGTGTCCATTATTATGATCCGTCGTCCCCTCAGCATCCTCCACTTCTTGACACCATCTCAGGTCCGTTTGACATGAACCTTTACTTTGACCTCTAAGGGGTTTAAATGCAGTGGTGGGAAAAGTATCCAATTGTCATAGAAAATGACTCAGGTACAAAGGAAAGTCTCCATTTAAAATACTACTTGAGTAAAAGTCTAAAAGTATTTGTTTTTTAAATATACTTAAGTATCAAAAGTAAATGTAATCGCTAAAATATTCTTAAGTGTCAAAAATTTTAAAAAGTATAAATCATTTCAAATGTCTTATATTAAGCAACCCACACAATTGTTAATATTTTAGTAATAGATAGCCAGGGGCACACTTCAACAGACAGACATAACTCACAAACTAAGCATTTGTGTGTTTTTTTTAACTAGGCAAGTCAGTTAAGAACTAATTCTTATTTACAATGACATCCTAGGAACAGTGGGTTAACTGCCTTGTTCAGGGGCCAGAATGACAGATTTTTACTGACAGCTCCGGGATTTGATCTAGCAACCTTTCGGTTTACTGGCACAACGCTCTAACCACTAGGCTACCTGCCAGAACAAAGGCAGAAGGGATGACCAGGGATGTTCTCTTGATAATAAGCGCGTGAATTAGACTATTTTCCGCATTCAAAATGTAAGTACTTTTGTGTGTCAGGGAAAATGTAAGGAGTGAAAAGCACATTATTTTCTTTAGGAACGTAGTGGAGTAAAAGTAAAAGTTGTCAAAAATATAAATAGTAAAGCAAAATATAGATAACCCAAAAAACGACTTAAGTAGTACTTGAAATCATTGTTACTTAAGTACTTTACATCACTGTCTAAATGTTTTCCTTCTTTTCTTGCATGAAAATATGACGTGTGATTGGACTAAGAAGACTGAGTGAAGAGTGAGTCTTTCTTTCTCTCTTCCTTTCTTTCCCCCCTCCCTCTCTCTTCCCAGTCTCTCTCTCTCTCTCTCTCTCTAGCTGTGGTTACACCTTGCATTATCATGTGGTTGTCATCGCCCGATCAAGATGATCCGATTACTATCCGATCGAGATTTGTTGCATCTGCACATGGTAATAAAATGGGTCTCGTATCTGTTCACATTGTGACCAGGTTATTCCCTGATCCCTCCCTGTATGCAAATGAATCCAACCTCCCTTAGACCTCCCCTTTGTGACACAAGCTGTAGAATAAAATGGGTCTCGTATCTGTTCACATTGTGACCAGGTTATTCCCTGATCCCTCCCTGTATGCAAATGAAGCCAACCTCCCTTAGACCTCCCCTTTGTGACACAAGCTGTAGAAATCGACAGAAAACGCCACACTTTTATCATCAACGGTTGTATACTCCCATCAATACAGCCTACTTTGGCTATCCGACGATTTAAGACCGGGCGTAATACTGCCCCGATAACTTCGACCTGTCCACAGCCACACAAATGAATATTCAGAGAATCTCTCCCGCCCCCCTAAAAAAAGACACCGAACAAACAAGATGAGCATCTGGATGTGTGTACAAAATACAATTAATGCACAGTATAAATACAAATGACACTTGGGCCCTGATGCTTAATATCTGATACAGCAACTATATTAGACCATTCGTAACATGACAAATAAAAAGTGAATTAAGTGCTGGGCAGTTGAATATCTCCATCCTCCACAGCACTGTCCAGAATGAATGGTGGGCAGGTGGTGGGATGGTCCCTCGGTTCTCCCGTCCCCACTCCTATAACAGTACTTTTCCTTTCAGTGCAAAGTTTTCAAATGTTTGATTTTGCGCTGGCATTTGACGTGGGAACGGGATAACCCTTTTTCTCTCATTTGGGACGATATCTCTTCATAAATATCTCTATTTTGATATGCAGGATCTAATTTAGATCGGGCTGTTTGCATCCAACCACAGTGGCAGTGGGCACTTTATATATATTTATATATATATTAAAAAGACGTACCCCCCAATGGGCTCGGGGAGGCAAAGGTCGAGTCATGCGTCCTTCGAAATATGAACCGACAAAGTGGCGCTTCTTAAACACCCGCTCCAATGTGTTGGAGGAAACACGCCTCAAATGACAACCGAAGTCAGCCTGCAGGAGCCCAGCCTGCCACAAGAGCACGATGAGTCAAGTAAAGCCCGCCCGCCCGCCCTTAGAATTCAAGAAAGAGAAAAGCTTTGAAATGGAGAGTTGGAAATAAAGAGAAGGCAGGGACAGAAAAGTAATGTTTGAGATAAAATGTAGGGAAGTGGTAAAAGAGGATGATAGAAGTGCCGGCTATGTTATTAAGTGTGAGGATTGTCTGGCGATACACAAATTCAACAGACACCAGAAGGGGACATCAAATATGCCTACGGCACGTCAAGGGAGCTTTAGCCTACTGTTCAGATTGGTTAAATGGAAACTGAAATCTGGACACTGACGTTTGGTATATAACCTCTCGCATAGCCTTAACATTAAATCCTGCAGAAATAAGCATCTCTTGCAGTAAAATTATACACCAAATGTAGGGAAAACCTTGACTCGAGAACAGGAGTGAAGAAATATGACTTGTTTCAGCATCTTGAGAGAATGCGAATGCGCATTCAGATACCGTCTGTCGAGGTGCTATCTTTATCAGCATCATAAAAGCTGACCGTATTTCAACCACGGAAAATATGCATCCAAGCCGAACTGAAATCTTATCAGAAACATGTTGGGTCGTTTTTACAGCTTTCTTTTTCCTTACAACCGGCCAATCTGATGTCATTTGGACATTTTGCACAGAAAAGCTGTCCCGTATTTTTTGTTTGTTATTGCATTTTCTTCCCACAATGTCTTTGCGCCATGAAAAAAGCAGAGATTTATGACATTATTCTGGCGAGCAAGGGTTTATTTAGTCTTCCTGGTCAATAGCCTACCAAAATGTGGTTAATTATAGGCAGAAACATGCTAATCAGGCTAAATAAATCCTGCACCCCTTGTTAACAAATCGCCCCGCCATCTCTGACTGTAGCCTACAGCACATTTTCTTATATTAGCAGGTTAGGGTTGGGTGCAGACCTCAGATCTTCACTTCACCACATATAGTCGGGCAGTTGCGGGCGGGTGACCCACGCACCACTAACGCACACACACACACACATTCACAAACGTAGTAGTTGCATCCACTAGAAAAATAGCTACATCGAGAGAAACTTCAGAGACCTAACACACCCTCTCGACCTCACACACACATGAACACCAAGCACACGCACGGACGAGCGCGCGCACACACACACACACACACTGTAGACACTATGCCCTTTGCTCCCACCTCCTTCTCTTCGGGCTCAGAAATGTGAAAAATGTCCATAAATGACCTGGAGGGTGACCAGTCTCAAGAGTCCTAAGCTGTGGATCAGGATGGTTTTTACCACATATACACACACACACACACACATTCACGCATGCACACATAAAGAAACACACACACACACACACACCATATTTTCAGCACACGCAGGTGTACACAGTGCACAAAGACAAAATACACACACACACACAGCTCACCACACACACAGACACATACACACACACACAGCTCCAGTCTTAGCATGTATCTCTGATATACTGTTTCATCTCTGCCCTCAGGTGGAGCCCAGTCAGGTGTGTGTGTGTGTGTGTGTGTGTGTGTGTGTGTGTGTGTGTGTGTGTGTGTGTGTGTGTGTGTGTGTGTGTGTGTGTATGTGTGTGTGTCCATAGAAGGATAACATTACAGTACCAAGCACAGACATTCATTCCTGATTCATATCTCACCAATGGAAGTGAATCTGATGTTTAATATATCTGGGCTGAACTGCAGATAACCCCTTTAAGGGAGATAATGCATATTGCAGTACATAATGTAAATACAGTATGTGCAGTACATAATGTACATAAAGTATTTGGCTGTAGGTGTAAAGGTTTTGCCTTCTCACATTGTGATTTATAACCTGAAATGAACTCAAATTCTTGAATTATCTTGCCAGGTGTGTGAGTCTATCAACTTTCTATAAGGGCATTTAACAGAATGCCCCATAAGGCCTACTTAGCATGGTAAATCACATAAAAACTGTGTTTAGAATGTCATAAATGACTAAAAGATTGGACTCGAGAGCGACAGAAACGACAGGTCTCTCCTCACAGATACATTTAATAACAAAGTCATGTGATCTCACTGGCATATTGGTGGCGTTGAGATGGTGCAAACAATCGCCCCCGCATCCCCCGTGTCCACTTGCACACCCCTCTGTCGACAGAGCTTCCATCCGCCTACCTTCCTCTTTCCCACCAGCACACTGGGGAAACCCTGTTTCCTCCTTGCTACTGTGATAGAAGAAACAGATGGAAAGAACGAAAGATAGTTCACTTGCTTTGGCAATGCTAACGTATGTTTCCCATGCCGATAAAGCCCTTGAATTGCATTGAAAGAGGGAGTGAGGCAGAAAGAAAGAGCGGGAGGGAGGGCGAGAAGGAGGGAGAGAGAGAAATAACATGAGAGGGGGGGGGGGAGAGAGAGAGAGAGAGAGAGAGAGAGAGAGAGAGAGAGAGAGAGAGACCAGACACCCTCATCCTGGGGTTCTCAGTTTAACTCTCCTGGAGAAGCAGAGGTGGAGGGGTATGTCTCATGATTATCGACTCATGGTGCGATTGATTGTGGTAATGTACAGGAACTCAAGCCCTTCTGTCCTCCCGATCTGCAATACCACTGCCACTGTACTTCGTGCAAACTGGAAACCACATATCCTGAGGCCGCATTCATTGTAGCTAACGATAACGCTCCCCGAAATTCTATCAACACATCTCCTGTGCTACACGCAAAGAGAAGACGCTTGACAATCGTTACTCTACCTTCCGGGTTGGCTACAAGGCCCTCCCCCGCCCTCCCTTTGGCAAATCAGACAACGCATCCATCCCGCTCCCCCACCTATAGGCAGAATCTTAAGCAGGAAACACCCATGGTAAAGACTGTTCAACGTTGGTCTGGCCAATCGGAATCTATTCTTCAGCGTAACTTGGAAATGTTCCGGGTCGCCTCTGAGAATAGTATCGGCGTATACACTGCCTCGTGACTGGGTTCATCGGGAAGTGCATAGAGACGATTAGAACTTATCAAAAGCAAAAAAAATGCGGATAGATGGCAGCATTTGCGCAAAACTGAAAGGGTGAACCACTGCATTTAACCATGGCAAGGTTACTGGGAACATAGATGTGTACAAACAGACCAACTATGTCATCCGTAAGGCAATCAGAGACATTACAACAGTACAAGAAGAAAGTGGAGTCGCAATTCAACGGCTCAGATACAAAGCGCATGTGCAGTTGGCTAGAGTGTTTACGGACATATTCAATCTCTCTCGATCCCAGTATGTCCCCGCTTGCTTTAAGATGTCCACCATTGTTCCTGTACCCAAGAAAGCAAAGGTAACTTAACTAAACCGACTATCGCCCCATAGCACTCTATTCTCTCATCATGAAGTACTTTGAGAGGCTGGTTAAGGATCATAGCACCTCCACCTTACCCAACACCCTAGGTCCACACTTTTTTCCCTATCCCACTTGGACAAGAAGAATACCTATGTAAGAATGCTGTTCATTGACTACAGATCAGCCTTCTACACCATTGTGCCCTCCAAGATCCTCACTAAGCTCAGGGCACTGGGTCTGAACTAGAGGTTGACTGATTACTCGGAATGGCCGATTAATTAGGGCTGATTTCAAGCTTTCATAACAATCGGAAATCGGTATTTTTGGGCACCGATTTGCCGATTTTTTGTTGTTGTTTCTTTTTTTTTATACCTTTATTTAAGTAGGCAAGTCAGTTAAGAACACATTCTTATTTTCAATGACGGCCTAGGAACGGTGGGTTAACTGCCTTGTTCAGGGGCAGAACGACAGATTTTCACCTTGTCAGCTCGGGGGATCCAATCTTGCAACGTTACAGTTAACTAGTCCAACGCAATAACGACCTGCCTCTCTCTCGTTGCACTCCACAAGGAGACTGCCTGTTACGCGAATGCAGTAAGCCAAGGTAAGTTGCTAGCTAGCATTAAACTTATCTTATAAAAAACAATCAATCATAATCACTAGTTAACTACACATGGTTGATGATATTACTAGATATTATCTAGCGTGTCCTGCGTTGCATATAATCTGACTGAGCATACAAGTATCTAAGTATCTGACTGAGCGGTGGTAGGCAGAAGCAGGCGTGTAAACATTCATTCAAACAGCACTTTCGTGCGTTTTGCCAGCAGCTCTTCGTTGTGCGTCAAGCATTGCGCTGTTTATGACTTCAAGCCTATCAACTCCCGAGATGAGGCTGGTGTAACCGAAGTGAAATGGCTGGCTAGTTAGCGCACGCTAATAGCGTTTCAAACGTCACTCGCTCTGAGACTTCTCGTAGTTGTTCCCCTTGCTCTGCATGGGTCGCTGCTTCGATGGTGGCTGTTGTCGTTGTGTTGCTGGTTCGAGCCCAGGGAGGAGCGGGGAGAGGGACGGAAGCTATACTGTTACACTGGCAATACTAAAGTGCCTATAAGAACATCCAATAGTCAAAGGTTAATGAAATACAAATGGTATAGAGGGAAATAGTCCTATAATTCCTATAATAACTACAACCTAAAACTTCTTAAGGAATTGAAACGTTAGCTTTCTTACATAGCACATATTGCACTTTTAACTTTCTTCTCCAACACATTGTTTTTGCATTATTTAAACCAAATTGAACATGTTTCATTATTTACTTGAGGCTAAATTGATTTTATTGATGTATTATATTAAGTTAAATAAGTGTTCATTCAGTATTGTTGTAATTGTCATTATTACAAATAAATAAAAAAATCGGCCAATTAATCAGTATCGGCTTTTTTGGTCCTCCAATAATCGGTATCGGTATCAGCGTTGAAAAATCATAGTCTGAATCTAGTCTGAACCCCTCCCTGTACAACTGGGTCCTAGATTCCCTGACAGGCCAACAGCAGGAGGCCCCACAGGGGTGTGTGCTCAGGTCACGCACGTCTACAACTTTGCCGGCAATACAACAGTGGTAAGCCTGATTACCAACAACGACAAGACAGCCTACAGGGAAGAGTTGAGAGCTCTGGCGGAGGGGTGCGAGGGAAATAACCTCTCCCCCAAAGTCAACAAAATGAAGGAGCTTATCATGGACTACAGGGGACAGCAGAGAGAGCAGGCCCCCATCTACATCGACGGGCCGCAGAAGAGAGGGTCAAAAGCCTCAAGTTCCTTGGGGTGCACATCACTGAGGACCTGGAATGGTCCCTTCACACCGACATCGTGGAGAAGAAGGCGCAAAAGCGCCTCTTCAACCTCAGGAGGCTGAAGAAATTCGGCTTGGCTCCTAAGACCCTCCTACGAACTTCTACAGATGCACTATCAAGAGCATTCTGTCGAGCTGTATCACCCCCTGGTACAATAACTGCACTGCCCGCAACCACAGGGCTCTCCAGAGGGTGGTGCGGTCATCCCAATGCATCATCGGGGGCACACTGCCTGCCCTCCAGGACATCTACAGCACCCGGTGTCACAGGAAGGTCAAGCAGGAAGGACCTCAGCCACCCGAGCCACGGCCTGTTCACCCCACTACCATCTACAGTAGAAGGCGGAGACAGGTGCATCAAAGCTGGGACCGAGAGACAGCTTCTATCTCAAGTACCCTACCCTGAACCTTAGACACTGTCACTAGCCGGCTACCAACCGGTACTCTACCCTGCAACTTAGAGACTGCTGTCCTATGTACATTAGAGGCACTGAACACTGGTCACTTTAATCATGTTTACATACTGTTTTACCCACTATATATGTATATACTGTATTCTAGTCATGGTTTATCCTATATAGCTTCTGCTGTACACACCTGTTCTATTCATATACTGTTCTGTCCACACTGCCTAGACACAGCATTCACATACATATACATTTATATTTCCGGACTCTGACATTGCTCATTCTGATATGTCTTAAATATTATGACTTATTTTTGGATTATGTGTGTATTGTTATTGTTTTGCTAGATATTGCTGCATTGCTGGACCTAGTAACATAAGCATTTCCCTGCACTTGCGATAACATCTGCAAATAAACATTGATTTGATCCTACCCTACCTGTGTTTGTGTGTGTGCACTTTATGTACAACTGTGTGTGTGTGTGTGTGTGTGTGTGACGGTATTCGTCGTCTGAAGAAGAGGAATCATCGGACCAAAGAGCAGCGTGGTAAGTGTTCATGCTTTCTTTATTAAAACTGAACACTAAAACAAAATAACAAAGGGAATAACCGAAACAGTCCTGAAAGTTGCAAAACACTAAACAGAAATTAACTACCCACAAAAACCCTGTGGGAAAAAGCTACCTAAGTATGGGTCCCAATCAGAGACAACGATAGACAGCTGTCCCTGATTGAGAACCATCCCTGGCCAAAACAAAGAAATACAAAAACATAGAAAAAGGAACATAGAATGCCCACCCAAATCACACCCTGACCAAACCAAAATAGAGACATAAAAAGCTCCAAGGTCAGGGCGTGACAGTGTGTGTGTGTGTGTGTGTGTGTGTGTGTGTGTGGCTACATTACAATACCTGCATCCGTCAAAACATTTGACAGAACAATGGTAGCACATAGACAAAAGCATGATTGGACTATTCAACCTTCTTTACAGGCCCTGAATGACTGAGGCCCAAACACTCCTGAAATGTATGGTGTGTGTGTGTGTGAGTGTTTTGTCTGAAAGGTTAGAATTGCAAGAATATCTGTCATACAGATAGATTTAGGGCTTCCGAGTGGCGCAGTGGTCTAAGGCACTGCATCTCAGTGCACGAGGTGCCACTGCAGTCCCTGGTTCGCATTGACCGGCCGTGATTGGGAGTCCCATAGGGCGGCGCACAATTGGCCCAGCGTTGGCCGGGTTTGGCCGGGTTTGGCCGGGTTAGGCCGTCATTGTAAATAAGAATTTGTTCTTAACTGACATGCCTAGTGAAATAAAGGTTAAAAATAAATAAAGTACTGTTCTATTCTATTTGGGCCATTCCTAAAATACAACTGTGTGTGTGTGTGTGTGTGTGTGTGTGTGTGTGTGTGTGTGTGTGTGTGTGTGTGTGTGTGTGTGTGTGTGTGTGTGTGTGTGTGTGTGTGTGTGTGTGTGTGTGTGTCAATGGTGGCTGAATAATCAAGCCTTTGTAGAGAGAGATGAGAGATAGACACTGAGACACCCCTATGGATCTCAATGTGCCGGCCGCACATCCAACCACCATGCCTTGATTAGAGACACTGCCTCATCCATATATCCACCATCACGCCTGGGACAGAGACGCTGGAGATGGGCTGGGCCTGGGGATAGAGATGGGCTAGGGGCTAGGGGCTTGGAGGCTGGGTGTTTTGGGTTAGTACAGGGGCTGAGGGTTTGGGTTAGGGGGTTGGGACAGAGGCTGGGCCAATTCCAGGGACTGGAAGAGGAGAGGTGAAAACACCATAATCCCACCACCACGTCTAGGGAACAGACACAGAGACTGGGGTTATATGGATGAGCTGGAGCTGTGGATAGGGGCTGAGGGTTTGGGTTTAGGCTGGGACTAGGGATGGACTGGTGATAGAGGTTAGTAGCTGGGGTTTGGGGCAAGGCTACTGTGACCTCAGGGGCTGGAACGATGGCTGGGGGGGGGCACATGCAGTGAATAGGTTGATAACACAAGCGTCGGCTGCAAGGAGCCGAGATAAGAAAACAGGGGACTCCTTTCAAGATTTTGGTGGGGTAAAAATGTACTGTACTCCCCCCTCCGCTCTCCCCCCCCCCCCCCCCACACACACACACTCTCAGTCCCTCATCCTCTCTCTCTCTGTGTCTCTGCTTCTGTCCCCCCACCCTGTCACTCTCTCAGCCAGACGCTGATGTCACACACGGACACATTTCATTGTGTCTGGCAGAGAATGGGGAAGTAGATAAGGCTGGGACTCAGCTGATGTGAGTATGACAGCAGTGGTTCGCCTCTTCGTTGCTCTGTGACACATCTAGAGCTTTAACAGTTATCTTGAGACACATCAAGTCAACAAATATAGCATAATGTGTCTAGCCAGCACCACGTTTTCAGCTGACACCCAAAAGGTATCACCTGCAACCTACATGCACCAAAACTGACTGAAAAAAAAAAACATTTCTATTGTACAAGATCAGGGTCAATAGCACATGGGTCCCGATCCTTTTCCTAACATGAGCCTTCCTTTCTCTTTCAGCTCCAGAAAGTCACAAAGATGGAGACTGAGGTTCAGAATTCAACCTCCGGGCCAGACATCCGCAAGGGGCTTCTTGTTCTTGTGAGCCCTTGCGTGTGTGTGTGTGTGTGTGTGTGTGTGTGTGTGTGTGTGTGTGTGTGTGTGTGTGTGTGTGTGTGTGTGTGTGTGTGTGTGTGTGTGTGTGTGTGTGTATGTGTGTGTGTGCGTGCGTGTGTGTGTGTGTGCCACTTCTAAATCCTTAGACCAAACACAAAAAGACTGAAGTAAACAGTCCCTAAAAAACAACCCTGTTTACACTGCTCTCCAAAAGAAGGAGGGTTGTGGATGACAGGCAGATGTAGGTCCATGGGAGGATGGAAAGTGAGGGAAAGGGAGTGAGGGGGAGAAAGGGAAAGAGAGAAAATGGAGAGAGTGATAGACAGAACACGAAATAATAAAATGGAAGGGAGAGAGAAGAGAAGGAGGTATCAGGCAGAGAAAAGCCGGATATTAAGGTGTCTGCGTGTTCCCCAGCCGAAACAGTTCGGAGGAGTTTGTGCATATATTGGGACGATATTTTTGTTTCGGACTTCAGTGAGGGTTTTTTTTCTCGCTCAGAGCCGTTCAGAGCCGAAGTCTACGCCTCTCGGTCAGTGATTGGTCAACAGCAGGGAACCTTCAATAAAGTCTTTGTTGTCGTTCACATACTTTCATTGAGAAATACTGCTCCAAACATCTACAGTTAGATGTAAAAAAAAAATTGCACGACTAAGATCTCCTCTGCAAAAAAACATCAAAATGAATTGCAGATTTCTTGAGCTATCTTAGATTTATAGATAGAGGAATTAGTTTTGTACATGGAGCAGTTTCCCTACACCTGTTAATCCTTCACACTGGAGTGTCAGTACCTCATTGGACAGCCAGCACAATCTGACACAGACACTTAATAGCCTTTACAAACAACCTGACCATTCACCCACTTGTTTGCCTTGCACGTAATTAGTATAGATTGATGGTAATACGCATTCCAGGCCCTATATTCAATATCACTATAGCCAAACGTGTTCTACTCGCCAAAACAATCCAAAGAAATTGGATTTGTTCTTTAAACTGGTGGTCATGTAGAAAATATATATTTATATGCTTTTGCCCAGTGGTGTAAAATACTTAAGTACAAATACTTTAAAGTACTTTTTTGTGGTATCTGTACTTTACTTTACTATTTACATTTTTACGACTTTTACTTTTACTTCACTACATTCCTGAAGAAAATTAAATACTCCATAGGAAAATGAGTTATTTCTAGTGATGCATCGATATTAAATTTTTGGCCGATACCGATATCCAATATTTTCCTTGCCAAAAAAAAAACAATACCGATACCGATATTAAGAACTTTAGCGGCATTTTAAGCATTCTAGTACCGTTAAATAGTTAACACACACACACACATGGACACAGCAGTCTAAGGCACTACATCTCAGTGCAAGAGACGTCACTACAGTCCCTGGTTCGAATCCAGGCTGTATCACATTCGTGATTGGGAGTCCCATAGGGTGGCGCAGAATTGGCCTAGCATCGTCCGGGTTTGGCCGGGTGAGGCTGTCATCGTAAATAAGAATTTGTTCTTATTTGCCTGGTTAAATAAAGGTTACACACACACACACACTGACCAAAAAGTTATTCTGTTAGCATTTACATATGTCCCCATTACCAGTAAAACATAATCAAAACCTATTTCTTTCAGCTGTGCTGTTTCCTTGTTCATTTGTTCAGTCGTTTCGTTCTCAACCAGGATTTCTCATACTATGGAACGCCGTTTGGGTCTTTGCGTGTCAAATAAGCTTGTTGATCAATTAGGACCTGAATATGACTGCACATCACATAATAATTTAACGCATTCATGCATTTTTTTATGTAGTTATTACACATTTGATTACACTATTACTCGTATTTCATATGTCACAACGATTCATCGATATGTATGCTATGATGCTGGTAAAGTTGTCTAGCGCACCTATGTACAGTGCTGGTCATGAAAAAAAGCTAGCTAGCTCATGGATGCAATCAATGTTCTTCCACAAAAACATTGCAAAACAACATAATTGGTTTCAGTAGCTATAATTAACTAGCTAACTATATGGCTACATGTCATAATCTAAAATAACCCTAATTTATAAGACAGTTCTTATTTGATTAATGGTGGTCAGACCCATCTATGTGAAGCTAGCCACAATAAGGACTAGCCACAATAGTGGACTTTGCGGCAAGCCTTCAAAATAAAAGTATGTCATTGACAGTGACAATACAAATAGTAGAATTATGCCATAATTGAATAGATCATGCTAAACGAGGTTGGAATGTTGTTATATAAAATCCACAAAAGACAATAATTTGTTAATTTGACAAAAATCTGTTGAAATCATTTTGTATGTATTATACTTTAGAATTGCATTGGGGGCATACTTAGTTCCCTGTACAGCCTTACCTATGAATTGTGGACCAATGACATGGGGTATCAGTCTCCTCAGTGACACCCAGAGAACATTAGCGTCGTAGCTCTTATTGCGGGACTCTGAAACAACTGTGAATTGAGCCACATTTATTGTCAACCTACTGTATGTGTATTGAACACTATTCCCAAGGGGGGAAAAAATATTTTGGGTATTGAGGAGACTGATACCACATTTCATTGACCCCCAATCCTTAGGTAAAGCTGTACAGTGCAATATGAATGTCAATACACGCAATAGGCTGACTGGGGACGATAAGAGCTACGATAAGAGCTACAATGTTAATATTTGCGTGAACTCTTCACGGTGGTGTTCTGTGTGTGTCATCGAGTAGACTGATACCCCACTT
Organism: Oncorhynchus mykiss; assembly: GCF_057628025.1. Taxonomy (NCBI): domain Eukaryota; kingdom Metazoa; phylum Chordata; class Actinopteri; order Salmoniformes; family Salmonidae; genus Oncorhynchus; species Oncorhynchus mykiss. The sequence goes on from NC_143042.1 coordinate 32,208,284, forward strand.
CATTGCTTCACATTCAAACCTTGTTTAACATTATCTAGTCTAAATATGGCATAATTCTACCAATTGTAACCTTCTGCATCACTTTCAAATAGGTACTTTTATTTTGAAGGCAAACCGCCAAATCTAATCCTTATTGTGGCTAGCTTCACTACACATAAGCCAGTCCGGTCGAGCCTCACTAGCCAAATGAAGCTAGCTGGCTGCTTATAAAGTTAGCTTTGGGCAACAGGGTTAAGTAGCTGGCTATCTATTTATTTTCATGAACTAAAGTTCAATTTCAACAGGCGAACAACAAGTGGCTGCCTAGCTAATACTTACTCACGAGGATTCCTAAATCATTGCTAAGAATAATGAAAATGACTGCAGTTTCTACTTGTCATTGTTTTCAGGCTGGTTGTATTGGTGCTAGCTAGGTACCAAGCTAAAGCTAGCTACCTTCCTCAGAAGTTGCGGTCAAACAAATAATGCTTTATTACCAACGCGGTATTGTAAACACATCGTGGCCGGTGTTTGCTTGTTTACATACTTTTTTTGTACAGATTTGACAGTGCTACTGATAGTAGTGGTGACGCTTGGCTTGCACATGCAAAGTGAGAACACACAACATTCTATAATAGAACTGTGTTATTTGACGTGTCAAATTAAAAGCTTAAATAGTGTTATTTGACGTGTATCTTTTTGACACGCAAAGACCCAAACGGCGTTCCCATCGTATGTTATGAAGCTAATAGCAGTGACGCTATTACTGTGTATCTCCGGTAGGGCAACATGTGTACTGGTGCTCGACCCTTCGGCGAAAGCCAACATCACCCACGACTGAGATCGGTTGATTGTCAAGGGCAAGGAATTCCATTATCTTGGCGTTAATGGATTTCGCCTTTGAGTTGTCTCGCTGAAATGTTCTTACTCTTTCAAATGACTGCTCGACGTGTTGACTGCTCGATCCACACAGCAGACATTGTGGGCTAGGTTAGGAATGCTGTGTTGAACGTATTGCGCAACATTTTAAGTGGCGTCATTACGTCATGTACCTACGTTATATAGGTATGCACAGCTTTGATATAGGTTTTTAACATCTGTGTTTTTAGCTAATATCGGCCGACTCCGATATGTTCACCGATATATCGTACATCCTTAGTTAATTATCAAGAGAACATTGATGCGCACGCCTACTTCCTCTGATCTGGAGGACTCACTAAACCTCATGCTTCATTTGTAAATGATGTCTGAGTGTTGTAGCGTACCCCTGGCTATCCGTATATTAAAATAATAAAATAATAATAAATAATACTTGCACTTTTGATACTTAAGTGTATTTTAGCAATTACATTTACTTTTGATACGTAAGTACATTTCAAACCAAATACTTTTCGACTTTTACTCAAGTAGTATTTTACTGGGTGACTTTCACTTTTACTTGAGTCATTTTCTATTAAGGTATCTTTACTTTTACTCAAGTATGAGTATTGGGATATTTTTCCACCACTGCTTTTGCCTACCCATCAAAACTGAGATTGAAAGAGAGCAACATGGGTATGTGTGTGCGCAAGTCTTGAATGTGTTTGTGTGTTTTTAAAACCCGTTGGCTTGCGCCGGCTGCCTGTGAAAGGGGTGGGTGAGGCCCTCCTCTCCTCCTTTCCTCTCTCCTTCCCTCCTCCCTCTCCTCCCAGCAGGTGAGATAAAGATGGAATTTGCATGCCTTCCAGGAGAGAGGGAAGAAAAGGGGGGGGAGAGGCGAAAGGGAAAGAGAGAGAGCGGCATAGAAAGCCAACGGAGAAAAAGAGAGGGTCTGGTGGACATAAAATGCGGCGAAGAAAGAGCAATGATTAAAGAAACGAAAGAGAAAAACGTGAAAGAAGAGAGAACGGGGACGGGAACGGGCCTGCTTTCCTAACCCCTCAACAGCCCTCCTTTACCGCTCTCCCTCTCCTTTCACCTCTCTTCCATTGGGAGGCTGTCTGGGTGGTGGGTATGGCTATACACACCCATACATACAGATGCTAGCTAGCCATAATGATAGAGAGAGAGGCAGAGGCTACGCTACACTAACTCCACCTGTGACAGGGGTCACCTCTGAGGTGTGTGTGTGTGCCCCCTGTTCCCTCATTATTCACACCACTGTGCCCTTTGAAGGAATGGGGAATAGAGGTGCTCTCGGGTATGACAGGTTCAAAGCAGACCGCTATGGTATAAATTACAGCTGAAAACTGGAGATGGCTATCCATACACACTCATATTTATTTTATCTTTATTTAACCAGGCAAGTCAGTTAAGAACAAATTCTTATTTTCAATGACGGCCTAGGAACAGTGGGTTAACTGCCTGTTCAGGGGCAGAACGACAGATGTCAGCTCGGGGATTTGAACTTGCAACCTTCCGGCTACCAGCCCAATGCTCTAACCACTAGGCTACCCTGCATATAAGAGTATGGGCTACCAATGACTAAGCCAGGAAACTGCAATGTACGGAATGAGTCTGTTATTACTAGAGAGTGAACAATATACAAAATAACAATAAGCATACTATTTACAAAGCCTCACAATAGACACTGAATTGGATCATGAAAAACATATTTAAGAGGAATGGTAGTGCCATGGAGAGAAAGGGGGAGGGAGGGAGCTAAAGAGTAAGAGAGAGGGACAGAGAGACTGAGAGAGAGAGAACGAGAGAGAGAAAAAAGAGGGGGGAGGGTAGCTACACTAATCCAATTTCCAGAATTCCAAAGCAAATTCAGTCACCATACAGTGTATGAATTCCAGGTCAGATGACCAATACACACACCCTCCACTAGAGGGGCACATTGAGGGACATGGGATTTGGGAACGCTGAGAGTGGAATGGGAATTCCAAGGGAACCCAATGGGAATGACTTCGGAGAGAGAGAGAGAGAGAGAAAGGGTGTGTTCACAGTCACATGTGGGCATTTCTATAGGAACAAGGTTCTTCATATAATAACCTCCACCAAAACACCTACTTTTCAGTATGCATTGAACTTCAATAGCCTACATGGTGAGCTGAGCTTTCATTTAGGGTGTGTCCCAAACAGCACCTTATTCCCTACATAGTGCACTACTTTTAACTAGGGCCTGGGTAGGAACTACCCTGAACGTATGTATCTCTTCTTATATCACACACTGACCCTAGTCGCTATATAGTTCACTACTTTTGACCAGAGCCCTATTAGGGAATAGGGTGCCATTTGGGATGCGGCCCAACTCTTCTTATATCACACACGGAGGGGGAAAAAAGCTTTGAGGACACTACATGCAGAAATAAGTCAGTTGGTCCACACGTAGAGGAGAGAACTCTAATGGTCCATCCATTCCCACTGAGATGCCCGCCTGCTGCCAAACACATTTAGTTCTTACAGTAAGTAGATATAGGGAGGCCCGACTTGACTGAAGTCAAATTCTCTCATCTCCCTTCCTCTTGTTCTCTCTTTCCTAGCACCTCTCGTTCTCTCTCTCCTTCCATCTCCCCCCCCCCCTCTCTCGCTCTCTCTCTCTTTCTCCCTCACACTCTTTCTCCTGCACTGTGAACAGACATAGGATTCCACATGCTCACCGAAGACACAACACACATGTCAGTCTTCTCTGGCAAGGTGGCAATACTGTCCCTCGTGTCCTCCATAGCTTTCTACTTGAGCTCTTCCTTCAGCACTCCTTACATCTCCTCCTCTATATTCCCTTTCTGTTCCATTCCTGTCCTCTCTTCTCTTTCCTCGTCCCTGAGTTATTTCTATCTTCCTCATTGACCCTTTACTACATCTCTCCTCCCTCTCTGTCTTTATTCCCTCCTTTACCTCTCTCTCTCTCTCTCTCTCTCTCTCTCTCTCCCTCTTCACCTCATTCTATGGGAGTCTCAAAGGGGGCGGTCCGTTTCCTACATAAAGCACATTCCAGAGAGACAGTGGAACTATCTCTCCAATCAGAGCACAGGGATGAGTCCATCATTCCTTCCACCTCTGTTTGAAACTCCTTGACAACAATGACACACTCTGGGAAGTGGAAGGCGCTCGGACGTCACGCCTCAACCACAGGTCTAGAATCAGATTGGCCCTAATTAAACCTGACCTCGGTACTAACCTTAACCATAAGCTGGTGATTTATTACCCTGTGTCAGTGGTTCGTTGCATAGCTTATTAATGTAGTCTGTGGTACTACTGTAGGGTTAGCTGTCTCTGTTCTGCCTCTAGCTCTGACAGCTAGCCACACCTCGGTATCTCACCTGAGAAGGCTAGTTCAGTTCACTCTCTCCACTGCAAGAGAGCAGTGCCGGTTGTGTCTGACCTTGTGAGTGCAGTAAGCAATGAGTGTGTTATCAATATGAATGAAAAAGGATATTAATTTCCATAGGATAGTAAAGTACTGTTATACTTAGATTTTTGACGAGAGAAAGAGAGAGAGCAAGAGAGAGAGAGAGAGAGAATGTCTACATGTTGATTTTTACTTCCTGGGTGTCACTGTCTCGTTGAAATGCATTTAAGCATTGATTGAATTGTTCCGGGACAAAAAAGTTATTTTGTTGCTTTTTCAGGTGGAAAATAAACAAAGCTCACTGCATACTCACTGTGAAGAGCATTTGCTAATTTATGTTAATTATGAGCAAATTACCAATGAATTAATGACTATTAATATTGTTTATGACTAAATAGAAATACTGATGCATACACTGCTACTACCTGATGAATAAATAAATGGTATAAATTAACTTTTAATTTGAGTCTCTTTAATGTCAACTTTGTGTCATGTAAAATAGGTTGTTGTTTAATTTCACATGCGTTCATTGAGTACCTGTGACATGGAAGAGTTTTGGGGGTAAAACATTCAAACGTTGTAACCTTGGACATCATGTGTGATGTGATGCGCCCCAATACTCAGTGACAGCGGATAATGTTAACTCTCACTTTTTAACAAGCAACGCAAAACCCTCATTCTCTCTACTTGCAATGTTCTACTCAAAGTTAAATTTAAATGGCACCCCCCCAAAAATACAAAAGAAACAGGCTACATAATCGCAACTGTGCGCATTGTAACAGTATCCACTCTACAAGGAGGGCCACGGCCAAATTTCTTGCAAGAAAATCTTTTCCACTGACATTAATGGACAAAAAGTAGGAAAATCCACAGCTTCTTACAAGTCGGCCGGTGCAGAACAGATCTAGAAAAAAATGTATGTGCGCTACACCCGGGCGCCGGTGGCCCGCACTCCTTCCCTCAGAACTCTGAACAACTACAAAACGAACGCGGACAAATGGTCCCTGGAATGGAGCTTGTTCGTAACTGTGCAATAACGCTATAATAACACACGGACCATCCGTGTAAATATATAATTATTATAATTATTCATGCAATAAAAGTTTAAAACACATTTTTGGTAAAAGTAGGCTACAACATGAGACTTATTATTAGACCTGGGGCAGAAAATGAACACTTGTTATAAAGTATCCCCTCTATTTATACACTTTCGCCAACAAGACGCGGGTGGGTTTGGAGTCCGGCCCGTTTGAAGCAACCTGTCGCTGTTTTAACGGTTTGAATTGGTTAGATTTCATTAGAAATACATCGACAAGTGTGTGAAAGTAATTGTAGGCTGGCTACTCACCGCTGATTCCGACTCCTGGACCACGATACACAGGGTTACGAGCACCAACCCCACCGCGAGATTTCGCAGACTCTTCAAGTTTTTATTCATTTTTTAAATTTTTTAACAATTCTGCCTCAACTAAACATTGACAAATTCTACCAAAAAAAAAACACATCAGAGAATTGTCATGTTCTTCTGCTAACTCGGTTAAAGAACAGAATAAATTTCAGAACGCAGTAGACAGATTCTTGTGGCGACTCCGAGCTTTCCAGTCGTGGGACCGTTCGCTTCTGCAAACCCCTGACTGACTTTTTCCTCTATCGACTTGCCAGCCTGCTACAGCCGGATCTACTTTGGATCAATGCGCATGCCCCTGACACTTGCTTCAACAGGTCTTGTGTGTGATATACTGTGCAATATCCCACAACTTTCAAACAAACCCCCAAAAAACGAAAGATTGTTTTGTTTGTATGCTAAGATATACAACTAATAAGTAGTTATATTTCGGTGTAGGCCTTTTTTCTTTTTCTTTTTTTTTTACAGTTGCAAACATACACTCACCAGTGTCGGGGCAATTTTTCGTTGCCTCAGGTTACAATCATCTGTTTTTACACAGGCTCGAATATTTACTTGACAGTTTAAAACGTCATCCTAACATGTTGCATGTCATTACCATACTGATTTAGGGGAATACTTGACGCGTTTTTGGAAAGGTCAGGGAATGTAGGGAATTATGTAGACAATTCCACAAAAATCACATTTTCTTGACGAGTGGTCAGTTATTCATTCGTTTTTCTCCTCTTTTGCAGTTGAATAGTGCAGTTTTACCATCTTTCAGCCTGTAAAAGCATCCAAACCCAAGATATAAACTCAAGGTATCACAAGTGTTTTCAGCGTTCACCGTTCAACATTCAACATTCATAGCCTGTCACACGAAATGTATATTTGATCTCCTATTTAATCGAATTGGAACATCAAAAGAACGTTTAATTCGCTTGTAATCACTTTATTCGAGTAGTGATAGTGTAAACTAATAGGGCTTTCTAACTTGTGCGTTAAACTGGTAACAAGTGGGTAAAGGTAGGCTATGGAATATGAGTGACATGGCTAAGCCCCACCTCTCTTCTCTGCTCTCATGCACTGCGAAGCAGTTGCGGTGCGTGAAACAAGTCCAGCGGGGGACGAACGTTTTCACAACTGAACTTTGGTGAGTTTAAACTTTCCTTATAATTTATAGCGCAAACCGACGAAATTACCTAACTATTTGAACTAGTAGCTAACGAAAAGAACCGTTTGGTGCGTGATTCTAACCCCCTTTTTTTGAAATTGCACTTCTAGTGCCTCTCTCTTCTCGTATTTCCCGAAACAGAGACGCTTTTTGGATTCTTCAATGAGCTCGTCTAGGCACTTGTAGCGGCGGCTAGGAGGGAAGACGGGACTGGGGGAGCACTACAGGAAAACTACCTGAGTTTTCTCTTCCAGCCGTGATTCAAAATGAAATTCTGGTGCGTTTATTTTAGCTACAAATTATATGTTGCCATAGTGGTATAGTTTGACATTGCTTATCAGCTGTTCTGCATAGCCAACTATATAGAGCGAATACTTTCTTACAAAGTTATTAGGCCTGCGAATTGGATTATTTGAAAAAGCAGACGAATATATAATTGTTTATTTATTTGATAGGATTTGTGTACTCGCTGTCAGCTGGGCAGTAGAAGCGACACTCGGGGTAAGTGCGATGTGTTTCCTCAACTTCTAGTGCCTCTCGAATCAAGTGTGCGCATGTATAATAATCTTCAAACACATTATGCGGCTACAGCCTTGACGTTTTTCTTCTTCTTCTATAGCTGCATTGCAAGCCTGAGATGTAGAATTTAGGGCAACATTGTGGCAAGCATGCATGACCAGGCTCGGTGTAGACTAACGGACATGCACAGCTCTATTGCGCAGAGTGGAGTGCTCGCACAGTCCATACATTCTGTATCCTTGGGCTATATGTAGGCTATTTCAAATGCTTCTATCAGGCGCTTGCATCATCTACATGTATTTCAAAATATATGTAGACATGTGAAGAAAGTTTTTTATTATTATTATTATTATTGTAAATAATTCACAACATATTCACGCACAGTGTAGTTTTTTCTCGCTCGCTGCAGTTTTGTCTATGACATTGCACAGTGTGCCTGGTTTATGCTGGATTCGTTGGGTAATGCCTTCTCAGAGAATCACCCATCCTCTTTTGGGGGAATTTAAATATTTGTCTTGTGTTTATTGGACATTGTCCGTATACTTTTGAACGCTGATTACAAGAGTTCACCAGTCAAATTGCTTACTCACTTTTCATGCATAATTTGAGTTTTACGCATTTGGAAGTATTCTTTATTTCAACATCACACAGTGACAGTAGAGATGGAATTCTTACTATTATTATGATTCTCATTTTAAAATAATTTACAGAGTTAAAGTGTACATAATTTATCCCCATGAATTAGTTACAACAATAGTATTTATTGAATCATTTTTATGCTGTCTGTTCAGGAGGAATTGGGACGGAATAGATCACTGCATTTTTGGTAGAGCCCGCTCAAATTTGTGAAAGCTCCAAACCCCGCCCCTTATGAATATTCAAAACGTAATTAAGATGACCCATGACTCCAGCCACACCTGAGAGCAATTCCTTCACTGAACGGTGTAGGCCTACATGTCATTGAAATAATTGTGCTCAAGAACATTCCGATGTGAAGTTTGTACTTACTGCAATACTTTCAACAATAGTATGTAGCCACCAGTATTGCCATATTCCCTTGATTTTTTGTGCTGCCAAATTTGTATGGTAATGTTATCAGGATTTAATGATGATTATAGCTAATATAATGATTATAGGCTCGTTTTAAAGTCATAGTTTACACTTTCTTAGAAATTCATTCATTTTTCTGATTTACTGGTAATTCATCAACACATACAGAATTTACAAGCAACTTTCTATGAAGGTTTGATTGCAAAATGAACTCTTGATGCCCTGGTCTTTGTACTAAGACTGAGACACACACATTCCAAGCAACCATTGTAGCTAAGGGAGAATTGACCTCATGAGTTAAAGCCTAGGTGATGGTTGCTCTGTGAACTAACCAAGTCTCCCGGTCCCAAGCAGACTTCCTCATCATGCTAGAGTATTTAGCCGATCTACACCCTGCATGATCGAAACAGTCTATTCTAAAGACGAAAACAGTGTGTGTGTCACTACAAGCAGCTGAAAGGGTAGATACATTGGCAAGAGAAAGTATGTGAACCCTTTGGAATTACGTAGATTTCTGCATAAATTGGTTATGCAATTTGATCTGATCTTCATCCAAGTCACAACAATAGACAAACACAGTGTGCTTAAACTAACAACACACAAATTATTGTATTTTTATTGTCTATATTGGATACATCATTTAAACATTCCCAGTGTAGGTTGGAAAAGGTATGTGAACGCCTAGGCTAATGACTTCTCCAAAAGCTAATTGGAGTCAGGAGTCAGCTAACCTGGAGTCCAATCAATGAGACGAGATTGGAGATGTTGGTTAGAGCTGCCCTGCTCTATAAAAAACTCTCACAAAATGTGTTTGCTATTCACAAGAAGCATTGCCTGATGTGAACCATGCCTTGAACAAAAGAGGTCTCAGAAGATCAAGAATTGTTGACTCACATGAAGCTGGAAAGGGTTACAAAAGTATCTCTAAAAGCCTTGATGTTCATCAGTACACAGTAAGACAAATTGTCTATAAATGGAGAAAGTTCAGCACTATTGCTACTCTCCCTAGGAGTAGCCGTCCTGCAAAGATGACTGCAAGAGCACAGCGCAGAATGCTCAATGAGGTTAAGAAGAATTCTAGAGTGTCAGCTAAAGACATACAGAAATCTCTGGAACATGCTAACATCTCTGTTGACGATTATACGATACGTAAAACATTAAACAAGAATTATGTTCATGGGAGGACACCACGGAAGGATACAGTGCTGTCTAAAAAAAACATTGCTGCACGTCTGAGGTTTGTTAAAGAGCACCTGAATGTTTCACAGCGCTACTGGCAAAATATTCTGTGGACAGATGAAACTAAAGTTTAGTTGTTTGGAAGGAACACACAACACTATGTGTGGAGAAAAAAAGGCACAGCACACCAACATTGAAACCTCATCCCAACTGTAAAGTATGGTGGAGGGAGCATCATGGTTTGGGGCCTCAGGGCCTGGACAGCTTGCTACGATCGACGGAAAAATGAATTCCCAGGGTTGTCAAGACATTTTGCAGGAGATTGTAAGGCTATCTGACTGCCAATTGAAGCTCAACAGAAGTTGGGGGATGCAACATGACAACAACTCAAAACACAGAAGTAAATCTACAACAGAATGGCTTCAATAGAAGAAAAAACGCCTTCTGGAGTGGCCCAGTCAGAGTCCTGACCTCAACCCGATTGAGATGCTGTGGCATGACCTCAAGAGAGCAGTTCACACCAGACATCCCAAGAATACTGCTGAACTGAAACAGTTTTGGAAAGAGGAATGGTCCAAAATTCCTCCTGACGGTTGTGCAGGTCTGATCCGAAACTACAGAAAATGTTTGGTTGCGGTTATTGCTGCCAAACCAGTTATTAAATCCAAGGGTTCACGTACATTTCCCACCCTGCACTGTGAATGTTTACACAGTGTGTTCAATAAAGACCTGAAAACGTATACTTGTTTGTGTGTTATTAGTTTAATTCGTGTTTGTCTATTGTTGTGACTTAGATGAAGATCAGATAAAATGTTATGGCCAATCTATGCAGGAATCCAGGTCCTTCCAAAGGGTTCACATACTTTTTCTTGCCACTGTACATAAGTATTGTTTTTCTCCGTCTTTGGGCTTTTGCCCAGTCCGTCTGGTCATTCTCTTGAGGTTCCACTTGAGAATTTGTATTATTGTGGTTAGTTAATGGGGATTAATTATTTTTAAAAAAAGGTCCCTCCCTATATCCCTTATTGTCAACGGAGTCGTCTAAGTTAAAGTTAAGTTTAGGCATTAACCCCGAAATCTTAAGGTTAGGCATGAACTCAGAATGATTAAGGTCATGTTCAAGGCTTGGGTGAGGCTTAGAACTTGCAACATCTAGAGTCAGAGGCAGATGCTTATGCCCATCCGCCATCCCCTCCCACAACGACCTAGTAAAACTGAAACTACTTGAAGGTAACAATGCTCACTGTTGACCCTAGTGGCCAGTTTCCATGTAAATCTCCCGACGTCCTCAGACATGGACAGACGTCGAATACTGACTTGTATCACGGGTGACCTGGCTGTTGTACTACCACCCTCAATGGTGGTCAGCCTATCAAGCGTAAGTCAATACATTAGTCCAACCTCCTACCTCTTTGTTGTCCTGGGGAGTGTGGCCTGAGTGAGTGACGGATGACTTCATCGGGTGGTCCTCTAAATAGTGGGACAGTGGGCATCTCCATGGTAACAGTTTTGTGGAAGGTATCCAGAGATCCTGTGTGTGTGTGTGTGTGTGGTTAGAGGAGTTTATGTGGTTAACCAGACTAGCCAGAGATAGCAAAGTGGTTCCAATCTCAACCCTACTGTATCTCAGAGAGAGGTGGTGGAGCATGTAAGGAGTCTCTCTCTCTCGCTGTCTCTCGCTCGCTCTCTCTCTTGCACTCTTTCTCTTTCTTTCTCTCCTCTTCTTTCCCCTCCCCTCCACCCTCCCCCTCTCTATCTCCTCTCTCTCATCCCTCTCCCCTATCCGTCCGTCTCTCTCCCTGCTACTGCAGACAGATAACATGTCTTTATCACACCCCTATCCACAGGGTTTGAAGATAACACTGACACACTCACACAGGGTCACACAGTGTCTTCACACAGTCACACACTTCTGTTCAAACGAGCCAAATCAGACTTTGATAAGCATAAATTCAATTTGAGTGGAAGTTTGGGTTTGCCCCTAAATTAACAGTTTTGATAGATGGGTACAAAATGATTCGGTCTGAAAACAGAACATCGCGTCAGTCTATGAACACTCCACGGAGGAAGTGCTGGACTGATGTCTGACGCAGCTGATGGCAAACTGTTTTTCACACACGCATGAAGAAAGGAGAGGAGCGGTGGAGGAGGGTGAGATTAAGCCGTGGTTTACATGACAGGAGGAACAGGATTTTTTAAAATATATTTTTTAAACTGCAGAAAGTGGCATCTAGGGTGTTTGAGTGAAAACGAGAGTTCATCCCTCCACTGCTCAGAATGTCATAGAAAGATATTTAGTAGTGAGAGTTTTCTAAAGGTGACAAATAGAATGGGGATTTTGTCAAGATAGCGTCAGTCTGGCTATCTTCCCAGTTCTCTTCAAATAGATAGGAGCTATCTCAGACACGTCATGGCCACATCAACACCGATAGAGCATATCAACATTTGACTCACCAATCGGTAGATAGATTGTCACTTTTACTTGTTGGGTCCTTACTGAACATGTGGCACTTACAACCTATAGTATGACATTTGGTTATGAATGACTCGTGAAGCATCTATGAAGGTCTCATGAAGGGTTTATAAAGGCTTCATAAAACCCGAAATTGTAATTCCTTTGAATCGGGAGTTTATATTCCTATTGGTCTGTTTACACGTCCATCCGTCATGTTGCTAGGCATTGTTGTTAGGAATTAAATCACTCAGATGATATGGATAAAGTTGTTTGGAGTTTGTCTCCGGGGTAATAGTTCCAACAGGCAGGTGTGTATATTCTGTGTCTTGTTCAAGACACATGGAGTCACGGGGAGTGTGTTTGTGTGTGTGCACGTCTAGCCCTCTTCTGCTCTCGTCATTGGAATGTTTACGTTGATACTTTTGTCCTTTATCTCAGCCCCCCCCTCCTCCTTTCTGTCATCCCTCCCTCTTATCCCTCCCTCGCTCTCGGGTGGAATTCGCTGCCTGGCAGAACATGTCGGGGTCTCTTCCTCTCCGCAGGTGTCACCTCTACAACAACAAAAAAATAAGTGCTATCTAGAACCTTAAAGGGTTCTTCGGCTGACCCCAGTAGGAGAACCCTTTAAAGAACCCTTTTTGGTTGCAGGTAGAACCCGTTTGGTTCCAGGTTGAACCCTTTTGGTTCTATGTAGAACCCTTTTGGGTTGCATGTAGAACCCTTTCAGAGGCCGAATAACTCTTTTGGAACACTTTGTGTAGAGTGTAGAACGAGTGTAGAACATTCCTCCACTAACTGATCACTTTTGATTTGTGGTTCCTACCCCCACCCTCTCCTCACCCTCCCCTACTCCCTGTGTGGATATGCATGGCCCAAGGGGGTGGAATGCAATAGAAGGCTGTAGGTGCCCAATGGCGTGTGTGTGTTTGTGTGTGTGTGTATTTCAGTGAAGGGTAAAAAGCGCCAGAGGTAACACTTACATACCTAAATCTAAATGACCTTAGATGGTTGAGATAGTCACAGGTTTTATTGAGGGTTAATATATGCTCCCTGGGGTTAAACAAAATAGGAGACATTTATGTGCTCGGAACAGCTATTTAGGAAAGTTCAGTTCTTAGCGGTGACTTCCTAAAAACATGAAGATCTGAATGTTCAAAGTGGTAGAAAAAAAAGCAACGGTTTAAAAAAAATGTGGCCGGCAGGGCTAAGTGAACATAATAAAGAAGGAAAATATATTTTAAAACACTTTTGAAAATCATCTGTTTTGAAATGCAAAAGCCAAAGCGTAGGCAGCAGGCAGTATCCAGTGTGTGTGTGTGTGTGTGTGTGTGTGTGTGTGTGTGTGTGTGTGTGTGTGTGTGAGAGAGATCCGGTGTTTAATGTTTATTGTTACCTGATGAAATTGCTGTACAATATGATCTTGTTTCCATCTGATGCAGATGTCATAAATCAGCACTGCAGAGCTCTCCCTGTACTATGCCGTGCCTTGATGGTATTACTGTTGATGATATCTGGAAATGTGCATGTACACCCTGGCCCATCTACTGTTGCTAGCCCCAATTCTGACTAGTGCTCTGATATCTGCTTCGCTGATTTCTGCTCTCGTAAAAGCCTGGGTTTCTGCACGTTGAAACAAGAAGCTTATTACCTAAACTGGATCAATTGGAAGTGTGGGTTGACACAAGAAGCTTATTACCTAAACTGGATCAATTGGAAGTGTGGGTTGACACAAGAAGCTTATTACCTAAAATGGATCAATTGAAAGTGTGGGTTCACAGCTCCAATCCAGATGTGTTGGTCATTACTGAGATGTGATTAAGGAAGAGTGTTTTGAATACTGATGTTAACCTTTCTGGTAATAACATTTTTCGGCAAGACAGATCTTCCAAAGGTGGGGGAGTGGCAGTCTTTACCAAGGAACACCAAGTCTGTCCCCAAACAATTTGATTTGCCGGTTTTAAGTATTAAACTTTCAAATAGCTGTTTGTTGACTGTTGCTGGGTGCTATCGTCCTCCATCAGCACCAGCCTGTACCCTACCTGCCTTAAACTCTCTCCTGGCACCTTACACTAAGTCTGCATTTGTCCTGCTAGGTGACCTAAACCAGGACATACTTAAACCACCTGACCAAGTCCTAAAGCAATGGGACTCCATAAATTTTTCTCAGATTATTACCAATCCCACAAGGTATGACTCCAAACACCCAGAAAAGGCTACTCTTCTTGATGCTATCCTCACAAATAATCCTGATAGGTATCAGTCTGTTTTTTTCTGTAATGACCTTAGTGATCACTGTTTTACAGCCTGTGTTCGTAATGGCTGCTCAGTGAAACGACCTGTCCTGATTTGTTATAGATGCTTGCTAAAAAACTTTAATGAGCAAGCCTTCATTCATGAACTGGCCTCTGTAAAATGGTATAGAAACAGCTTGATCCCCCCTGTCGAAGACGCTTGGACCTTCTATTTTGATATTTTCAGTGGTATTGTTAACAAACACGCCCCCAGGTTCAGCCCCTGGTTCGACCGTGATCTTGCAGAGTTACTCCACCTCAAAAATTGCATTTGGTGAAAGGCTCGGCACACGAATACTCAGGCTGACAGGCTATCCGGAAGGCCAAAGTTAGTTACTTTAAGGAGCAATTCTCTCTGTGGGTCTAACCCCAAGAAGTTCTGGAGAACGGTTAAAGACCTGGAGAATAAACCCTCCTCCTCACAGCTGCCCGTGTCCCTTAATGTTGATGATGTGGTTGTTACTGACAAGAAGCACATGGCTAAGCTCTTTAATCACCACTTCATCAAGTCAGGATTCCAATTTGACTCAGCCATGCCTCCTTGTCCGTCCAACATTTCCTCATCTCCCACCCCTTCTAATGCAACTACCCCCGATGCTTCTCCCTGTTTTTCCCCCTGCCCCGCTACAAAGTTTCTCCCTGCAGGCAGTCACTGAATCCGAGGTACTAAAGGAGCTCCTGAAAATTGACCCCCAAAAAACATCGGGGTCTGATGGTTTAGACCCTTTCTTCTTTAAGGTTGCTGCCCCTATCATTGCCAAGCCCATCTCTGACCTTTTAACCTGTCTCTCCTTTCTGGGGAGGTTCCCATTGCATAAATGTATATTTAAAATCCCAGCCCTCATCCCCGCAGGATGGCTTTTTGGTAGGCCATCATTGCAAATAAGAATTTGTTCTTAACAGACTTGCCTAGTTAAATAAAGGTTAAATAAATAAAAATGAAATTAATCTCTCTAGGTCTTGCTGCACTTTCTCAGTCAGGGGAACATGCCTTAGGTCTGTAAGATGCAAGAAGCAAATGTTTCTATCTATTCCCTCTCTCCCTCCCTCTCTCTCTCTCTCTCTATCTCTCTCTCTGTCTCTCTCTCTCTCTCTCTCTCTCTCTCTCCCTCCTTCTTCCTCTCCTTGGGTTTCTTCTCAGGTCATATAACCTATAACCTAAGGCCTTTATAATGAGAGTGTTAGGAGACCTATAAACTATACAGTCAGGGCCATTATTATTTGCCATAAGGCACTCAAGTAATACTGCAAAAAACGTTTTGTCATTAATACAAAGCGTTAAGCTTTGGGCAAATCCAACGCAACGCATCACTGAGTACCACTCTTCATATTTTCAAGCATGATGGTTGCTGCATTATGTTATGGGTATGTTTGTCATCGGCAAGGACTAGGGAGTTTTTTTTAGGATAAAAAGAAACAGAATACAGCTATAAGCACACAAACAAATCCTTGAGGAAACCCTGGTTCAGCCTGCTTTGCAACTGACACGGAGACAAATTCACCTTTCAGCAGGACAATAAACTTAAACACAAGTCCAAATCTACACTGGAGTTGCTTACCAAG
The DNA here is from genome assembly GCF_057628025.1 of Oncorhynchus mykiss. NCBI lineage: Eukaryota > Metazoa > Chordata > Actinopteri > Salmoniformes > Salmonidae > Oncorhynchus > Oncorhynchus mykiss. The sequence goes on from NC_143042.1 coordinate 32,224,154, forward strand.
GCGACATTGAATGTTCCTAAGTGGCCTAGTTACAGTTTTGACTTAAATCGGCTTGAAAATATATGGCTTGACTTGAAAATGGCTGTCTAGCAATGATCAACACTCAACTTGACAGAGCTTGAAGAATTTTTTAAAGATTAAAGTGCAAACAAGAGTAAAGGGCAAACAAAAAATTACTATGCCAAAGTTGTTTATATTGTTTATATTGACTCACGGGTGTGAATACTTACGTAAATGAAATATTTCAGTATTTCATATTCAATTAATTGGTAACATTTCTAAAAACACTGTCATTATGGGGTATTGTGTGTAGATGGGTGAGCAATATTCTTTGGATCAATTTTGAATTCAGGCTGTAGCGTAACAAAATGTGGTGGAAGTCAAAGCGTATGAACACTTTCTGAAGGCACTGTGTTACACATAGATCTAAATGGATCTATACCCTGATTTCCCATGCAATACCCATACCCACTAACTATAGCTAGTCTCATATTAGCTATATTTTATACTTTGTGTTTCTAATGTTAAGGTGATAACCATAGTTTGACTTTGCAAAGCTGTCATGAGAGAGGCTACCCTTGCTGTCTTGAATCTTTACTGACTTCTATAAAACAGACAGTGTGTGGGATAGGATGACAAGTCATACCTGCAGAGACACAGGAATGTGTTGCAATGCCCTCTCTGTGCAGTATAAACACAATGAAGGTTAAAACCATACAACAAATGTGTGTCGGGGTGGAACAGTGATGACACTTTATTTGTGTTTTTAGCCGTGTTTATCACATCTAAATCACTGATAGGAGCACATTAGATCTTGGATTTTGTCTGTTAGCTAGCACCTGAATCAGTGCAATGTTGGTATGTTTTCTCCTTTAGAACCATTGAAAAAACCATACATCTTCCAGTTGTAGTTCTAGTGGTTGCATGGTGAATGTCCCACACTGGCATCGTTTCAAATATCAAACCTCTCTACAGAACAGTGTCAGCTTGTCCCCTTATTGGTTGAGGTAAATCCAAGGTCAGAGTTCAGCACAACACAAAAGCTGAGGGCTGGCGCGTAATTGTTTGGGGTCGTAGCTTAACGTTCCTTCTTCTTAAGGTTTGTTTATCACACTTTGTCTACTTTATAAAAAGGTTGAAAAGGGGAAGAGAGGGAAGGGGTGTCCTTCTTACTGTCTCCTGTATCTATCTGTGCCCTTGAAGCAGTTTTGAAAAGGTGATACGAGCCTACCAGATAAGCTAAATGCCTGTTATGCTGGCTTCGAGGTAAGCAACACTGAAGCATGCACGAGAGCACCAGCTGTTCTGGTTGACTGTGTGATAACGCTCTCGGTAGCCGATGTGAGCAAGACCTTTAAACAGGTCAACATTCACAAAGCCACAGGCCCAGGCCAGATGGATTACCAGGACGTGTACTCAAAGCATGTGCGGACCAACTGGCAAGTGCCTTCCCTGACATTTTCAACCTCTCCCTGAGTCTGCAATACCTACATGTTTCAAGCAGACCACCATAGTCCATGTACCCAAGGAAGCTAAGGTAACCTGCCTAAATGATTACCGCCCTGTAGCACTCACGTCGGTAGCCATGAAGTGCTTTGAAAGGCTGGTCATAGCTCACATCTACAGCATCCTCCCGGATACCCTAGACCCACTCCAATTCACATACCGCACCAACAGATCCACAGATGATGCAATCTCAATCGCACTCCACACTGCCCTTTCCCACCTGGACAACAGGAACACCTATGTGAGAATGCTGTTCATTGACTACAGCTCAGAGTTCAACATCATAGTGCCCAGGAAGCTCATGACTAAGCTAAGGACTCTGGGACTAAACACCTCCCTCTGCAACTGGATCGTGGACTTCCTGACGGACCGCCCCCAGGTGGTAAGGGTAGGCAACAACACATCTGCCATGCTGATCTTCAACACGGGGGCCACTCAGGGGTGTGTACTGAGTCCCCTCCTGTACTCCCTGTTCACCCACGACTGCGTGGCCAAACACGACTCCAGCACCATCATTAAATATGCTTACGACACAACAGCCTGATCACCGACAACGATGAGACATCCTATAGGGAGGAGGTCAGAGAACTGGCAGTGTCGTGCCAGGACAACAACCTCTCCCTCAATGTGTGCAAGACAAAGGAGCTGATCGTGGACTACAGGAAAAGGCAGGCCGAACATGCCCCCATTAACATCAACGGGGCTGTAGTGGAGCGGGCCAAACTTTCTGCAATCCAGGACCTACAGTATATAATAGGCGGTGTCAGAGGACAGCCCATAAAATTGTCATAGACTCCAGTCACCCTAGTCATAGACTGTTTTCTCTGCTACTGCACGGCAAGCAGTACCGGAGCACCAAGTCTAGGACCAAAAGGCTCCTTAACAGCTTTTACCCCAAACCATAAGACTGCTGAGCAATTTATCAATTATTACATTGACATTATCTATGCATAGTCACTTCACCCCTACTGGCATGTACAAATTACCTCTAGCCTGTACCCCCACACACTGACTCGGCACCAGTACCCCCTGTATATAGCCTTGTTAATGTGTTACTTTTTATTATTTTTACTTTAGTTTATTTGGTAAATATATTAACTCTTCTTGAACTGCACTGTTGTTTATTAAGGGCTTGTAAGTAAGCATTTCATGGTAAGGTCTACACTTGTTGTATTCGGCGCATGTGACAAAGTTTGATTTGATTTATTCTTGTCAGTGAGTGAGGTGGGACGCCATTTTGGTTTTGGGTGGAAGTGTTGTCTTAGCTTGTCGGACATGCCTAGTCTTTTCTCTCTTAATGCCAGCGACCCTCTGGCCATTTTCCCCCTTCTCCCTTCTCTCTCTATCTCTCTGCACCACCACCCCTCCCTGCAGAGTGTCTCTCTCTTTGTGTTTCAGTAGATAGTTTACGTGGCCTGTTTAAGCTAAACCAACAGATCCGTTCCATCTTTACTTTGATGATCCTTATGATCCCTACAACATCATTACTTCAATCATTTCACCATAATACGATTCATAACCAATATAACAAGTAAAGTGCCTGTGCAAGGGAAACTATTCTTCTCTTCTTTGCCCTAGGTAGACTAAAGTCAGTTACAAAGTTTTTTTAATGCTGTGACCCTATAGCTAAAGTTGGCTATAGAGAGACAACTGCATTATAAACCTTATGGTAAGACTTCAGAAATGTTAATGCGTGTGTTTATAGCATGTAATAAAGCATTATAACCACAGACAGCCTTGTATAAAGCTAGGAGCTAGGAGGATCCAGCCACAACACAACCCATCATTTAGGGGACACACACACACGCAATGGTGCAGCTGATAGACCTGTATCAATGTAATCAGCCATGTAGAACCCTCCCTCTGTGTGTTCCCTTCTTTTCCCCCTGTAATTTGGCTTCCTCCCTCCCTTTTTCCATCCCTCTATTCGTCTCATTTCATCCCTTGTTCCCCAGCTCATGCCAGGCCAGGTAATCCACCCAGCCGGCTACATCATCCCTCCTCTGTTCATCCCTCCTTCCCTCTCTTACCTTATTCTCTGAGCTATCCTTTCCACTGATGGATAAGGTAATTCACAGGCTGCCTCCCAAATGGCACTCTATTCCCTTTATAGTGCACTACTTTTGACCAGGGCCTATAAACGCTTAGGAAAAAATGGTGCCAAAAGGTTTTTTCAGCTGTCCCCATAGGATAACCACCTTGTTGGTTCCAGCAAGAACCCTTTTTTGGTTCCACGTAGAACCCCTTTGAGTTCCACGTAGAACCCTCTGTGGAAAAGTTCCTACATGGAATCCAAAAGGGTTCTAAACCTGGAACCAAAAAGGGTTATTCAAAGCGGTCTCCTATAGCAGGGTTCCCCAACTTGCGGCCCACAGGTGATTTTATTTGGATCCACAATCAAAGATTGTAAAAATACCAGAAAATCCGCTCCAAGTTATTTAATTTTGGAAATCTGTTCCAAAGTATAGCCACACATAATAGAGAGATACACTACTTGACCAAAAGTACGTGGACATCTGCTCATTGAACATCTTGTTCCAAAATCATGGGCATTAATATGGAGTTGGTCCCCCCTTTGCTGCTATAACAGCCTCCACTCTTCTAGGAAGGCTTTCCACTAGATATTGCTTCCATTCAACCACAAGAGCATTAGTAAGGTTGGTCACTGATGTTGGGCGATTAGGCCTGGCTCACAGTCGGCATTCTAATTCATCCCAAAGGTGTTCGATGGGGTTGAGGTCAGGGCTCTGTGCAGGCCAGTCAAGTTCTTCCACAACAATTTCAACAAACCTTCTGTATGGACGGTGCTTTGTGCACGAGGGCATTGTCACAAAGTTGGAAGAACTAAATAATCTAGAATGCCATTGTATGCTGTACCAATTAAGATGTCCCTTCAATGGAATTAAGGGGTTTAGCATGAACCACGAAAAACAGTCCCAGACCATTATTCCTCCTCCACCAAACTTTACAGTGCACTATGCATTCAGGCAGGTAGCGTTCTGGTATCCACCAAGCCAGTCGTTCAGGTTGCCAGTCGGTGAAGCTTCCAAACAGTTCACTTTCATAGCAGCCACATAAAAACAGCATGATCCTTTAGCTCGTTGTACATATAATTCCTTCTCGCAACAATCTATGCCATTCTCCTCCTCTCACCTTTTCCCTTCACTTGTGGACTTCAGTGCACAACACATCAGGCGAAAAAACCTTTCCAAGCCAAACCTTCATATCATAACCGCTAACCGCTACACACAGCCAACATCATTGTCACATCATAGTCAGCTAGAACTACTAGAACTAACACGTTTGTAAACCTACGGCTACATTCATGCAGTGCAGTGTACAGTCAGGAATCAGTTTAGCAGTTACACCGGCGTGTCCTGGTGGCAATACATTTATAAAACCAAAAGCTTACCTTGACTTGAAAGAGTTCCAGTGCTGGATAGCCATAGACAGCTAGCTAACATAGCATCCCTCTCTGTTTGACACAGGTGTTTAAGTAGGCTAAACTAGCTGGCTGCATAAGCAGTTTAAAAGGTACACCAGCAGACCCCGGTGGCAATAATTAATACAACTAAAAATGTAGCTTGACTTGAAAGAGTTCCAGTGTTGGATAGCCATAGCCAGCTAATTAACATAGCATCCTAATCTGTTTGAGCCGGGTGTTTAAGTAGGCTAAACTAGCTGGCTGCATTTGCGAGCTAAGTGAAAGTTAAACAAATAAAAAATACAATCAAATATAGCTAGCTCTTTCTCTTTCTCTTGTGTCTCCTTCATTTTGGAACAAATTCATTTGTTCAAAACTGTTCAACTATTGTCTTTCTCTCTCTATGAGTCAACTACTCACCACACTTTATGCAAGGAAGTGCTAGCTAGCTGTAGCTTGTGCTTTTAGTAGTAAATTCATTCCCTGATCCTTTGATTGGGTGGACAACATGTCAGTTCATTCTGCAAGAGCTCTGATAGGTTGGAGAACATCCTCCAGAAGTTACAGTGTAAGTCTATGGAAGGGAGTGAGACCATGAGCCTCCTAGGTTTTGTATTGAAGTCACTGTACCCAGAGGAGGAAGGAAGATACCTCTCCTTCGGCTACACTATGGTGCTACCCTACAGTGCTGAGGCTACTGTAGACCTTCATTGCAAAACAGTGTGTTTTAATCAATTATTTGGTTACGTGAATATATTTAATATAGTTTCATCTAAAAAGGATAACTTTTTTAATGTTTCACTATTTAGATTTTTAAGAAATTCACTGAGGATGGTCCTCCCTTTCCTCCTCTGAGGAGCCTCCACAGGGTGACTCTTGCTATATGAAACCGAAGTAGGTCTTGAGGATGAGTGTGCGCACAGCCATGGTCCTGTGGTGTGCATTTGGTCTGCACATGAGACTACCAGACCACCCTTGTGGACTTTGGTGGTTCAAGAAGAAAAAATAACTACATTTTGAGTGTGTAAAAAGAAGATAAGATATTATACAGACTAAATGTTTAATTTACACTGTTGGTGTTTTGTGCTATTGAAATATTTTGTCAGTGGCATTTGTTGTTAAAAAATAAAATAATGGGTGCATTTTTCAGAAGAGAAACAAAACATGCTTTTTCCATGTCTAAGCTTTCTTATAACTATCAGGATAGTTTTTTTTGTAATTACATATAAAGTATGTCAATATTGTACAACTAAATAATGTCTCTTGAAATTAAGAATCGAGGACATTTCTAGGTCAGAGGGGACGAATGTAAGGATTGGAATTGGATGTTAGTGATTGATTAAGAGATAATTGGTTGCCTGTCAAAAATAAATATTCTATGCTGCCTCTGTCTGGTCTTAACTTCATAAGTTGACAGTCAACTCTCTGAATCCTCTAAACGACGCAATACACCATTGTATCAACACACTTGTCACTTCCATTTAACAATTCTAAATCGCTGTGGCACAGTAGGCATCAAGTCACTTGCCGATAATGTTGCATAAAATGCTGCATTTAAAATAAAATAAAAAAATCACCTTTATTTAACCAGGTAGGCCAATTAAGAACAAGTTCTCATTTACAACTGCGACCTGGCCAAGATAAAGCAAAGCAGTGCGACACAAACAACAACACAGGGTTACACATGAAATAAACAAAGGTACAGTCAATAACACAATAGAAAAGTCTATATACAGTGTGTGCAAATGAGGTAAGATTAGGGAGCTAAGGCAATAAATAGGCCGTAGTGGCGAAGTAATTACATTTTAGCTAATTTTTATTTTACCTTTATTTAACCAGGTAGGCAAGTTGAGAACAAGTTCTCATTTACAATTGCGACCTGGCCAAGATAAAGCAAAGCAGTTCGACAGATACAACAACACAGAGTTACACATGGAGTAAAACAAACATACAGTCAATAACAAAGTATAAACAAGTCTATATACAATGTGAGCAAATGAGGTGAGAAGGGAGGTAAAGGCAAAAAAGGCCTTGGTGGCAAGGTAAATACAATATAGCAAGTAAAACACTGGAATGGTAGTTTTGCAATGGAAGAATGTGCAAAGTAGAAATAAAAATAATGGGGTGCAAAGGAGCAAAATAAATGAATAAATTAAATACAGTTGGGAAAGAGGTAGTTGATAGGGCTAAATTATAGGTGGGCTATGTACAGGTGCAGTAATCTGTGAGCTGCTCTGACAGTTGGTGCTTAAAGCTAGTGAGGGAGATAAGTGTTTCCAGTTTCAGAGATTTTTGCAGTTCGTTCCAGTCATTGGCAGCAGAGAACTGGAAAGAGAGGCGGCCAAAGAAAGAATTGGTTTTGGGGGTGACTAGAGAGATATACCTGCTGGAGCGTGTGCTACAGGTGGGTGCTGCTATGGTGACCAGTGAGCTGAGATAAGGTGGGGCTTTACCTAGCAAAGACTTATAGATGACCTGGAGCCAGTGGGTTTGGCGACGAATATGAAGCGAGGGCCAGCCAACGAGAGCATACAGGTCACAGTGGTAAGTAGTATATGGGGCTTTGGTGACAAAACGGATGGCACTGTGATAGACTGCATCTAATTTGCTGAGTAGAGTGTTGAAGGATATTTTGTAAATGACATCGCCAAAGTCAAGGATCGGTAGGATAGTCAGTTTTACGAGGGTATGTTTGGCAGCATGAGTGAAGAATGTTTTGTTGCGAATAGGAAGCCGATTCTAGATTTAATTTTGGATTGGAGATGCTTAACATGAGTCTGGAAGGATAGTTTACAGTCTAATCAGACACCTAGGTATTTGTAGTTGTCCACATATTCTAAGTCAGAACCGTCCAGATTAGTGATGCTGGGCGGGCGGGCTGGTGTGGGCAGCGATCGGTTGAAGAGCATGCATTTAGTTTTACTTGCATTTAAGAGTAGTTGGAGGCCACGGAAGGAGAGTTGTATGACATTGAAGCTCATCTGGAGGTGTCCACAGTGTCCCAAGTAGGGCCAGAAGTATACAGAACGGTGTCGTCTGCGTAGAGGTGGATCAGAGAATCACCAGCAGCAAGAGCGACATCATTGATGTATACAGAGAAAAGAGTCGGCCCGAGAATTGAACCCTGTGGCACACCCAATAGAGACTGTCAGAGGTCCAGACAACAGGCCCTCCGATTTGACACACTGATCTCTATCTGAGAAGTAGTTGGTGAACCAGGTGAGGCAGTCATTTGAGAATCCAAGGTTGTTAAGTCTGCCGATAAGAAAGTGGTGATTGACAGAGTCGAAAGCCTTGGCCAGGTCGATGAATACGGCTGCACAGTATTGTCTTTTATCGATTGCGGTTATGATATCGTTTAGGACCTTGAGTGTGGCTGAGGTGCACCCATGACCAGCTCAGAAACCAGATTGCATAGTGGTGAAGGTATGGTGGGATTCGAAGTGGTCGGTGATCTGTTTGTTAACTTGGCTTTCGAAGACCTTAGAAAAGCATGGTAGGATAGATATAGGTCTGTAGCAGTTTGGGTCTAGAGTGTCTCCCCCTTTGAAGAGGGGGAAGACCGCGGCAGCTTTCAGATCTTTGGGGATACGAAAGAGAGGTTGAACAGGCTAGTAATAGGTGTTGCATCAATTGCGGCGGATCATTTTAGAAAGAGAGGGTCCAGATTGTCTAGCCCAGCTGATTTGTAGGGGTCCAGATTTTGCAGCACTTTCAGAACATCAGCTATCTGGATTTTGGTGAAAGAGAAATGGGGGAGGCTTGGGAAAGTTGCTGTGGGAGGTGCAGAGCTGTTGACCGGGGTAGGGGTAGCCAGGTGGAAAGCATTGCCGGCTGTAGAAAAATGCTTATTGAAATTCTCGATTATCGTGGATTTATCGGTGGTGACGGTGTTTCCTAGCCTCAGTGCAGTGGGCAGCTGGGAGGAGGTGCTCTTATTCTCCATGGACTTTACAGTGTCCTAGAACTTTTTGGAATTTGTGCTACAGAATGCAATTTTCTGTTTGAAAAGCTAGCCTTTGCTTTCCTAACTGCCTGTGTATATTGGTTACTAACTTCCCTGAAAAGTTGCATATCGTGGGGGCTATTCGATGCTAATGCAGTACGCCACAGGATGTTTTTATGCTGGTCAAGGGCAGTCAGGTCTGGAGTGAACCAAGGGCCATATCTGTTCCTGGTTCTATATTTTTTAATCGGGCATGCTTATTTAAGATGGTGAGGAAAGCACTTTTAAAGAATAACCAGGCATCCTCTACTACGGAATGAGGTCAGTATCCTTCCAGGATACTCAGGCCAGGTTGATTAGAAAGGCCTGCTCGCTGAAGCACTAAAAGTTTAGAAGGTCTATAATTTTCATTGAACACAATCAAAGTTAACATAAGTCCTAGATGCTTTCAGTTGCTCAACTTATAGGCATGCCCAATTTAGGCAACTTTTTTTAACAACATGATATTACTCTCCAAAGGGATACGTTGAAATAACATGCTGTAGGTAATTAAATAATCAAAATTAAAAGGTGTTTATTTTTTAGCGTAGTGGTTATTAATATTTAGGCATATCATTTGAAATAGGCCTTGTGAAATGATTGTCAAAAGGGCAAGAGATACTGTTGCATGTTGGTCTAGAGATTATTTATGGATTGATCAAAATCCAAATATCAAAACATTCTTTTAACAACTCCAAAGCAATTGCATGTGGCGCAGGAACCACTGATTCTCTGCATTTTTCCATTATCAAGACACCTGCTGGTAACTCTTAACTGGTTAGGATAGCTCATGAGGTATCCTAAATATCTGTAGACTAGGTGGGACTCTTCTAATTAAAAAGGCTTCATGCATTGCTTTTATTTTTACCCATAAAAGTAGGAGTAAAATGTCTCAATTCTCAGCATTTACGACCAATTTTCTACTCTACACTTTGTGGATATGGGCCCTGGGTTTTAACAGGCTCTGAAAGGATACAGGTAGATAAGTCACTCAGTAACAGTCAGTTGACCCAGCACCCATAACACTGCTGGGGCTTGCCCGCTAACCCAGCTAGCATTGGTTAGCTTCCCTGGCCTAACTCTGACTGAGAATTCATCCTGAGCTAGCTTAGCGCTTTGCTACTGTAGGTCTACTTGCCCTGCTACTAAAAAAATGTGCTTAGTGCTATGTCACTGTAGGCCTATTTGGCATGCTACTAAAGAATTAGCCTAGCGCTATGCCACTGTCGGCCTACTTGACGTGCTACTAAATAATTAGCTTAACACAATGCCACTGTATACCTACTTGGCCTGCTTTGCAGTGCTAGCAATCAAAGAGAACTAAAGAGTTAGCATATGACGCTACATCTCCATTCTCTACTACAAAGCCTTACGGCTACCCAGTGACGTAACCACTACCAAAAGCTTTGTTATCTAACAGACTCAGCTTCATTATTAGCTTTCTTCTTGAATGAAAATGACCTATCTAGCCAGAGATCCCCCGGTTGTGAATGGAATTCCTACTGTAGCTAGCTCACTAGGCCTCTGGTGAATAGGCCTACTGTAGCTATCTCGCTTGTAAATAGAAGTCCATCTGGCTTTGTTCCTGTCCTTGGCTTTGTCCAAAATGGCACCCTATTCCCTATATACGGCACTACTTTTTACCAGAGGCTTATGGGCTATAGGGAATAGGGACACAGCCACGGTCTTTCTACCGTGCCCAAAGGCCTCTAGCTCACTAATGAGGAAGACAGATGACCATTGTCACATTATCCCCACCCTGCCACACACACACACACACACACACACACACACACACACACACACACACACACACTGGCCGGTCAGCAACTGTATTTGTCAACAGAGCCACCAGTTGCTCTACATATTTATTTAGTTGGGTCTCTGTTCCTAAAATAGCCTCCGCTAGCTAGCGCATTAGCTAACTCACTGTGTGTGTGTGTTGGCCAGAGGAGAGGAAGAATGGAGAGAAAGCTTTCTATCAGAGAATAGTGATTAGTGTGCTACTGTACTGTATACATTTATTAAGATAAAAAAGTTAAAATGTTCAACTTTATTTAACTAGTTAAGTCAGTAAAGACAAATTGTTATTTACAATGACGGCCTACCCCGGGCCAAACTCTCCCCTAACCCGGACGACTCTGGGACAATTGGCGCCGCCCTATGGGACTTCCGATCACGGCCGATTGTGATACTGCGATGCAGTGCCTTAGGCCGCCGTGCCACTCGGTCATGACAAAGAGATGGAGAAAGGGAACGGAGAAGGGAAAGATACAGCATATAAAATAAAGAAAGAGAAGAAGGTGGGTAAGAGAAGTATTAGAAGAGTGTACATATGTAGTTTATGTGGGACAGACTGAATGGATGGTTGTCCGTAAAACGTTACATTTCCCAGTATTGTGCAAACCTCAGTATTGACTCCAATGCATGATATTACTTGAATGTTCTAGCTTTGGAAATGGACTTATAACTGCTTACTTTATTAGCTAGTATCACATTCCTGCCAAGCTTTCTCCAGGGATTACATAGCATATTCCACTGTCTCCCCCATGTTCTAGAATCGGAATGGGAACAGAGCTACAGGTGCTAGTCGCCCTTTCAGTTCAATTAAACAGATCTGGGGTCAGGTTACCCAACACTCAAACCTTTACCATTAAAGGTAAAGGGAGTTAAGGTGATGTCTCTGTCATTTAGAACCTGGATCAGTGCATAAAATGATGAAATATCTTACTGTGTATTAGTAGGTTAATACGGTCAACTTCTACCTAAGGCAGTGACTCGCTAGGTGTTTTTCCCCTGGAGGAAAGCATTCCCAAAGCATTCCCATTCCTGTGACATTCCCGACCGGTAACAGGGACAGGTCCAGGCTGAAACTGCGTCTGAAGGGCTAACGAACTGTTGCTAGGGGCGACAACTCATCAGCATTCCTCAATCGTCACCCTTATATCACCAGCGATGCTCCCCCTTCCCCCGAACACCTCCCATCAGTAACTCGCCCCCTAGGCTCTAGCAGGGTCACCCACCTGTCTACCCCCTCCCCTCCTCCTCCTCTCTGTCTATCCCTCTCTTTCTCTCTCTTCCTTCTCGCCACTCTAACCTCGTCTCCTACATCTATCCTTTTCACAATATCATTCTCTTGCTCTCTTTCTCTTTTCCTCTCCCTCTTAGCCTGTCCTTTCCTCCACTTCATCTTACTTTCCCTCCACATCTCCTTCTTTCCTACCCCCTTTCCCTCTTCTCTCCCACCTCCTCCCCCTCTTTGAGCCACTGGCTGCCTCCCTCTCCCATGTGATCTCTCTCCCTCTCTCTCCCCCTGCAGCATGAGAAATGAATGTCTATAAATTACTAAATAACTGCAATACCCATAAATCCTTGCTAGCAGGGTCACTGAAAACCACAGATGTATGGGATCATTTGTAGTTCAGAGGTCAGGGGTCACAGGTAGCTAACGTGAGGTGAGGAGCCTTTGGTGAGGTGTCATGATTTAGACGGTTCCTTGGTATATCACGTAACCATCCCAACATTCCTTTCTGGTGGGACTGAACAGAACAGAAATGTGTCATAAAGGGAAAGTGCCTGTGACCTGTGACCTGTGGTTCAGAACTGTTTAGAGTTTATCTGTGAAGCGTTAGAGGGGTTATTTGAAGGTCTGATGATTTTAGGAAGGTCAACTAACTGATAAGACGAGGTGATTGAGGGAGCCATATAGCCACTCAGGATTTGAGCCACTTTGTCTACAACGAGAGGAAGTGGAAGGATGTATCACAAAGGGCACCCTATTCACGTGGGCCCTGGTCAAAAGTAGTGCACTATAAAGGGAATAGGGTACCGTTTTGGATGCAGGCAAACTCTCTCTGAACCCCACTGATTACATTGGAGTCAGTTGTTAGAAGGACAGGAGTAGGAGATTGGGTGAAGGAGGGTGTTTTGTGGATACTTTGAGGTCAAACCACAAATGGAAGGAAGTCAGCTGTCGATACAAGTGATGTATAAGAAATGCAGTGGACAAAAACTTAGAGGAAAACTCCAAGATACAATATATATACAAAAGTATTGGGACACCTCTTAGTTGATTTGGCCATTTCAGCCACACCCGTTGCTGACAGGTGAAGTAAAATAGAGCACAAAATAGAGCACACAGCCATGCAATCTCCATAGACAAACATTGGCAGTAGAATGGCCTTACTGAAGAGCTCAGTGACTTTCAACGTGGCACCATCAGAGGATGGTGGATTCCAACAAGTCAGTTTGTAACATTTCTGCCCTGCCAGAGCTGCCCCGGTCAACTGTAAGTGCTGTTATCGTTAAGTGGAAACGTTTAGGTGCAACATCAGCTCATCTGCTAAGTGGTAGTCCACGCAAGCTCACAGAATGGGACCGCCGAGTGCCGAAGAGCGTTAAAATTGTCTGTCCTTGGTTGCAACACTCCTTACCAAGTTCAAACTGCCTCTGGAAGCAACGTCAGCGCAATAACTGTTCGTCGGGAGCTTCATTCAATTGGCTTCCATTGCCGAGCAGCCGCACACAAGCCTAAGATCACCATGCAGTGGAAACACGTTCTCTGGAGTGATGAATCACGCTTCACCATCTGGCAGTAAGACAGACAAATCTGTGTTTGGCGGATGCCAGGAGAACGCTACCTGCCCGAATGCATAGTGCCAACTGTAAAGTTTGGTGGTGGAGGAATAATGATCATGGTTGGGACTAGGTCCTTGAGTTGAAGGAAAATCTTAACGCTACAGCACATAATTACATTCTAGACGATTTTGTGGTTCCATCTTTGTGGCAACAGTTTGACGAAAGCCCTTTCCTGTTTCAGCATGACGCCGCCCTCATGCACAAAGTGAGGTCCATAGAGTAATGATTTGTCGAGATCAGTGTGGAAGAACTTGACTAGCCTGCAAAGAGCCCTGACCTCAATTCTATCGAACACCTTTGGGATGAATTGGAACGTCAACTGCGAGCCAGGCCTAATCTAGTGGAAAGACTTCCCAGAAGAGAGGAGGCTGTTATAGCAGCAAAGGGGGGACCAACTCCATATTAATACCATTGATTTTGGAATGAGATGTTTGACAAGATGGTGTCCACATGCTTTTGAACATGTAGTGTACTAGTGTGAAAAGTTAACATGCCCTTATTAGGTTACTATGGCGCTATTGTTGAGTAGCCATGGTGTATGTAACCACAGGGTAACCGAGAGCAAGCATTAGCGACAGGTTGAACTCAAGGTCAGTTTAGGAAAATAATGGCTCCGGAGGAGATGGCTGCTGTTTTACGGTCCCCTAACCAATTGTGCTATTGTGTGTGTTTTTTTGCGTTATTTGTAACTTATTTTGTACATAATGTTATCAGATATCAGATATCAGGACAGCAATTACTCACCCCACACTGGAAGAATATTTTTTCTTTAACGAGTCGGACGCAAAGGATTTACTAAAGACACCCGATAAGGCCCTCATTTGTCTTTGTTTTATCCCATGTCTTATCCTGTGCAAATAGCCGGGATAATTATTTTCTCGTTTACATTTTAATCTCACTTTCTATCTATGAACTAAATATACTTTCCTGCAACCCGCCTCACCCAATGTGGTACGGATCTGCTGTTTTTCTTCCTTATAACTGGAACCTCCGTCAGGAGCTAGCCAGCTAACTAGCTACTAGTCTTTGTTAGCCATGGCTAGCGGTCTTCACCTTTTAGCTCGGACACCGCCAGCTTTAGCTCGGACAATACATGCCAGTCTTCACAGAGCGATATCAACCCAGAGCATATCGGACTACCACATCACCGGATTCCTGCCACTCTGGATCATTACACCGGATCATCGGAGCTAGCTAGCTACTACCGAGTGGCTACTGTTAGCTAACACCTCTGTCCTGAAGCAAGTACCAGTTAGCCTTGAGCTAGCCACGAGCTAGGCCCATATACCAGCTAATTCTAGGGCTACAATACCTCTTTTGCCAATTGGCCTGGACCCTTTGTTGTCAACGAAGAGCCCCGCCAATCCATCACGACTGGTCTGCCGACGTGGTCGCCCGATGTGGTCTCAATGAGCTTTTCCGTTGAGATGTTGCTGAAGACCCATCTTCTCACACCGGCCCACTAGCTTTCTAAGCGCTGTGTCTCCCACTCGCCTAGTGTAGTACTGACTACTGAACGGCTCCCTGACTCACCTACTGCTGTTCTTTGGACACTATGATCACTCGGCTACACAGCTGATGCCGCCTGGACTGTTTCAATAACACCGTACCTCATTTTGTTTATCTGTCGTCCCCAGCCTCGAACTCCGGTCCTGTATGTACCTAACTGACCTCAAGGTCCTAAACGATATCATAACCGCCATCGATAAAAGACAATACCGTATTCATCGACCTGGCCAAGGCTTTCGACTCTGTCAATCACCACTTTCTTATCGGCAGACTTAACAACCTTGGATTCTCAAATGACTGCCTCACCTGGTTCACCAACTACTTCTCAGATAGAGATCAGTGTGTCAAATCGGAGGGCCTGTTGTCTGGACCTCTGACAGTCTCTATTGGGTGTGCCACAGGGTTCAATTCTCGGGCCGACTCTTTTCTCTGTATACATCAATGATGTCGCTCTTGCTGCTGGTGATTCTCTGATCCACCTCTACACAGACAACACCGTTCTGTATACTTCTGGCCCTTCTTTGGACACTGTGGACACCTCCAGACGAGCTTCAATGACATACAACTCTCCTTCCGTGGCCTCCAACTACTCTTAAATGCAAGTAAAACTAATCGCATGCTCTTCAACCGATTGCTGCCTGCATCAGTCCGCCCGCCCAGCATCACTACTCGGACGGTTCTGACTTAGAATATGTGGACCACTACAAATACCTAGGTGTCTGGTTAGACTGTAAACTCTCCTTCCAGACTCACGTTAAGCATCTCCATTCCAAAATGAAATCTAGAATCGGCTTCCTATTTCTCAACAAAGCTTTCTTCCCTGATGCTGCTAAATATACCCTCGTAAAACTGACTATCCTACAGATCCTTGACTTTGGCAATGTCATTTACAAAATATCCTCCAACACTCTACTCAGCAAATTAGATGCAGTCTATCACAGTGCCATCCTTTTTGTCACCAAAGCCCCATATACTACTTACCACTGTGACCTGTATGCTCTTGTTGGCTGGCCCTCGCTTCATATTTGTCGCCAAACCCACTGGCTTCAGGTCATCTATAAGTCTTTGCTAGGTAATGCCCCGCCTAATCTCAGCTCACTGGTCACCATAGCAACAACCACCCATAGCACGGGCTCCAGCAGGTATATTTCACTGGTCATCCCTATAGCTAACTCCTCCTTTGGCCGCCTTCCCTTCCAGTTTTCTGCTGCCAGTGACTGGAACAAATTGCAAAAATCACTGAAGCTGGAGACTTATATCTCCCTCACTAACTTTAAGCATCAGCTGTCAGAGCAGCTTACCGATCAATGCACCTGTACACAGCCCATCTGTAAATAGCCCACCCAACTACCCCATCCCGATATTGCTATTTATTTTTGCTCTTTTCCACCCAAGTATCTCTACTTGAACATTATCATCTGCACATCTATCACTCTAGTGTTAATGCTAACTAATTATTTCACCACTATGGCCTATTTATTGCCTTACCTCCCTAATCTTACTACATTTGCACACACTGTATATAGATTTTTTCTATTTCTATTGTGTTATTGACTGTACATTTGTTTATCCCATGTGTAACTCTGTGTTGTTGTTTTTGTCGCACTGCTTTGCTTTTACCTTGGCCAGGTTGTGGATGTAAATGAGAACTTGTTCTCAACTGGCCTACCTGGTTAAATAAAGGTGAAATAAAAAATGTAAAACAATAATTGGATAATTTAATAGACAAACGGCACACAAACACGACATGAATGACATACAGCTGGCAGATTTGACTCTTTTAGAATAGCAGCCTCTGCTAAGACAAGGGTTGGCGGTCTATGTATATTTGTAAACAACAACTGGTGCATGAAATATAAGGAAGTCTGAAAGTTTTGCTCACCTGAGATAGAGTATCTCATGATAAGCTGTAGACCACATTATTTACCAAGAGAGTTTTCATCTGTATTCTTCGTAGCTGTCTCTTTACCGCCACAAACTGATGCTGGCACTAAGAACGCACTCAATGAGCTGTATACGGCCATAAGAAAACAGGTAAACGCTCATCCAGAGGCGACGCTCCTAATTGCCGGGGACTTTAATGCAGGGAAACTTAAATCAGTTTTAGCTAATTTCTACCAGCATGTTAAATGTGCAACCAGAGGGGGAAAAAAACTCAAGACCACCTTTACTCCACACACAGAGACGCGTACAAAGCTCTCCCTCACTCTTTATTTGGCAAATCTGAATACAATTCTATCCTCCTGACAATCAAAAACTAAAGCATTAAGCACCAGTGACTCTGTCAATTAAAAAGTTGTCAGATGAAGCAGATGCGAAGCTACAGGACTGTTTTGCTAGCACAGACTGGAATATGTTCCGGGATTCCTCTGATGGCATTGAGGAGTACACTACATCAGTCACTGGCTTCATCAATAAGTGCATTGATGTCGTCGTCCCCACAGTGACTGTACGTCAATACCCCAATCAGAAGCCATGGATTACAGGCAACATCCGCACTGAGCTAAAGGCTCGTGCTGCTGCTTTCAAGGAGCGAAACTCTAACCCAGAAGCTTATAAGAAATCCCGCTATGCCCTCCGACGAACCCTCAAACAGGCAAAGCGTCAGTACAGGACTAAGATTGAATCGTACTACACTGGCTCTGACGCTCGTCGGATGTGGCAGGGCTTGCAAACTATTACGGAAGCACAGCCACAAGCTTCCCAGTGACACGAGCCTACCAGACTAGCTAAATTACTTCTATGCTTGCTTTGAGGCAAGTAACATTGAAACATGCATGAGAGCATCAGCTGTCCCGGACGACTGTGTGATCACGCTCTCTCCGTAGCCGATGTGAGTAAGACCTTTAAACGGGTCAACATTCACAAGGCCACAGGGCCAGACGGATTACAAGGACGTGTACTGTGAACATGCGCTGACCAACTGGCAAGTGTCTTCACTGACATTTTCAACCTGTCCTTGTCAGAGTCTGTAATACCAACATGTTTCATGCAGACCACCATAGTCCCTGTGCCCAAAAACACTAAGGTAGCCTGCCTAAATGACTACCGACCAATAGCACTCACATCTGTAGCCTTGAAGTGCTTTGAAAGGCTGGTCATGGCTCACATCAACACATTTATCCCAGAAACCCTAGACCCACTCCAATTTGCATACCGCCCCAACAGATCCACAGATGATGCAATCTCTACTGCACTCTACACTTCCCTTTCCCACCTGGACAAAAGGAACACCTATGTGAGAATGCAATTCATTGACTACAGCTCAGCGTTCAGCACCATAGTGCCCTCAAAGCTCATGACTAAGCTAAGGACCCTGGGACTAAACACCTGCCTCTTCAACTGGAATCTGTACTTCCTGAAGGGCCGCCCCCAGGTGGTAAAGATAGGTAACAACACATCTGCCACGCTGATCCTCAACACGGGGGACCCTCAGGGGTGTGTGCTCTGTTCCCTCCTGTACTCCCTGTTCAGTCATGACTGCATGGCCAGGCACAACTCCAACACCATCATCAAGTTTTGCAGATGACACAAAAGTGGTAGGCCAGATCACCGACAACAATGAGATAGCCTATAGGGAGGAGGTCAGAGACTTGGCCGTGTGGTGCCAGGACAACAACATCTCCCTCGATATGATCAAGACAAAGGAGGTGATTTTGGACTACAGGAAAAGGAAGACCGAGCATCACCAACAAACAGTCGTGAAGAGAGCATGACAAATCCTGTTCCCCCTCAGGAGACTGAAAAGATTTGGCATGGGTCCTCAAACCCTCAAAAAGTTCCACAGCTGCACCATCGAGAGCATGGTGCATCACTGCCTGGTATGGTAATTGCTCGGCCTCCGACTGCAAGGCACTACAGAGGGTAGTGCGTATGCCCCAGTACATAACTGGGGCCAAGCTTCCTGCCATTCAGGACCTCTATACCAGGCGGTGTCAGAGGAAGACCCTAAAAATTGTCAAAGACACCAGCCACCCTAGTCGTAGACTGTTCTCTCTGCTACTTCACGGCAAGCGGTACCGGAGCGCCAAGTCTAGGTCCAAAAGACTTCTTAACAGCTTCTATCCCCAAGCCATAAGACTCCTGAACAGCTAATCAAATGGCTACCCAGACAATTTGTATTACCCCACCCCTCTTTTACGCTGTTGTTACACTCTGCTTATTATCTATGCATAGTCACTTTAACTCTTGTCACTTTAACTGTACATATTACCTCGACTAACCGGTGTCCCTGCACCTTGACTCTGTCCCGGTACCCCCTGTACATGGCCACGCTATTATTATTTTACTGTTACTCTTGAATTATTTGTTACTTTAATAAATAAATAAAATTACTTATCTATTTTTTACTTTAAACTTATTTTCATAAAACTGCATTGTTGGTTGTAAGATCTGTTGTATCCGGCGCATGTGACAAATACCATTTGATTTGATTTGATTCTTGGGTGTCACAAGTGACGTCAGAGGAGAAACAACGCACAGATGTTCCACAAGGAGTCACGGGAGAACGAGAGAACAAGACTGGAGAGAAAACAACATGTGTCCCTCTTTCTTCACCCAACACATCTCTACATCTCCTCTCCTCCCTCACAGCTGTGTTTCATCCTCCCGTCATTTCTCATGATGTGTCCTGTCTGTGAACTCGGTTTTGAGAGAAAGGCAGTTAATTAAGTATGATCTGATGAGAGTGTTTGAGTTCCGTAGCGTTGTTGGTGGCTTTGAACCATCCCACGTTGGAAGTCACTGTTTCCAAACAGTCAATGACACAGTCATTCTGTTCGGAACCCCTCTGGTCACAGATGTTATTATCTGTACACTCTGGGATATGTACAGATGTTTCACTTCCAGAAGCCTCAAATGATCCCAGATTTAGTCTCAAATAAATCTTGAATTACTCCAAAAACAGAACAAACATTCATTTCAAACAGTCATTTCACAGCTAAATAGTATTTTTTAAAAGCTAGAACATCTGAACATCTGTAGCAGTGAGACCTGCTGTCTTCAATGTAACTCTAGACCTTTAGCCTGTGGAAAGAAAGCAAGACTGGGGCCCATCCCCATAACTCTATCTCTCTTTCTTTATGATCCGTCTTTCTTTACAAGCAGCTCAAAACAATCTGCACTGTCTCCTTTCGTCTTCAGAGCCATTACGATAACATCCTCTCTCTGTGTGGTCACTATTTATGTCCTAACCGGGCCACCATCATATATCTACCATCCAAGATGGCCGCCTTCACTTCCTGCTGTTCAGTAAATCATTCACCCAGCACTCTGAGTGTTTGGATGAGCGGGACCCGCGTTTGTGAAGAACTGTGTATGACCAGTTTGGGAGTGCTCTTTGGTAGTTTACACAAGTTAATGTACTCTATACAGTTTATACACTCTAAACAAAGATAGCTTCATGACAGAGTCCAGTTGTTGTTGTCAAAAAGGGTTAACGGGGGGTTAAACTATTGCAGTTTAAACAAAGATGTTTGCCTTCACAGCAGATGCTAGATAACTTTATGCTCAAAATGGCCTGTACTGAGAAAATTCAAAACCAGTTATATTTTTTTTACATAATCTACGTAGTTTATTTAGCTTTACACATACTGTATTCTACCGTATATTTTTAAAGGGTGCTCTGAAAGATCACCTACAAACTCTAGTTAGTTTTATCATTCCTCTGATCTAGACAGACTCCAATTTGCTTACCGCCCAAATAGGTCCACAGACGATGCAATCTCAACCACACTGCACACTGCCCTAACCCATCTGGACAAGAGGAATACCTATGTGAGAATGCTGTTCATCGACTACAGCTTGGCATTTAACACCATAGTGCCCTCCAAGCTCGTCATCAATCTCGAGACCCTGGGTCTCGACCCCGCCCTGTGTAACTGGGTACTGGACTTCCTGACGGGCCGCCCCCAGGTGGTGAGGGTAGGCAACAACATTTCCACCCCGCTGATCCTCAACACTGGGGCCCCACAAGGGTGCGTTCTGAGCCCTCTCCTGTACTCCCTGTTCACCCACGACTGCGTGGCTACGCACGCCTCCAACTCAATCATCAAGTTTGCGGACGACACAACAGTGGTAGGCTTGATTACCAACAACGACGAGACGGCCTACAGGGAGGAGGTGAGGGCCCTCAGAGTGTGGTGTCAGGAAAATAACCTCACACTCAACGTCAACAAAACTAAGGAGATGATTGTGGACTTCAGGAAACAGCAGAGGGAACACCCCCCTATCCACATCGATGGAACAGTAGTGGAGAGGGTAGTAAGTTTTAAGTTCCTCGGCATACACATCACAAACAAACTGGATTGGTCCACCCACACAGACAGCATCGTGAAGAAGGCGCAGCAGCGCCTCTTCAACCTCAGGAGGCTGAAGAAATTTGGCTTGTCACCAAAAGCACTCACAAACTTCTACAGATGCACAATCGAGAGCATCCTGTCGGGCTGAATATAGATTTGTTTGGTAGAGGTCCAGTCCTCCTCCTATCCCGCCTCCCTCCTTTCTCTCTGTCATAGGCAGTATGTGCCTTTTGGCAAACTCCAAGCGGGTTGTCATGTGCAAACCCCAAGCGGGTGGCTTCCGTCTGGCCATTCTATCATAAAGACCTGATTAGTGGAGTGCTGCAGAGGTGGTTGTCCTTCTGGAAGGTTCTCCCATCTCCACAGAAGAACTCTGGAGCTCTGTCAGAGTGACCATCAGGTTCTTGGTTTTATTTTTTTAATGGTACGGCAACTGCTCCGCCCACAACCGTAAGGCTCTCCAGAGGGTAGTGAGGTCTGCACAATGCATCACCTGCCCTCCAGGACACCTACACCACCCGATGTCACAGGAAGGCCATAAAGATCATCAAGGACAACAACCACCCGAGCCACTGCCTGTTCACCCCGCTATCATCCAGAAGGCGAGGTCAATACAGGTCAGTACAGGTGCATCAAAGCTGGGACCGAGAGACTGAAAAACAGCTTCTATCTCAAGGCCATCAGACTGTTAAACAGCCACCACTAACATTGCTGCCAACACACTGACTCAACTCCAGCCACTTTAATAATGGGAATTGATGGGAAATGATGTAAAATATATCACTAGCCACTTTAAACAATGCTACCTAATATAATGTTTACATACCCTACATTATTCATCTCATATGTATATGTATACACTGTACTCTATATCATCTACTGCATCTTTATGTAATACATGTATCACTAGCCACTTTAACTATGCCACTTTGTTTACATACTCATCTCATATGTATATACTGCACTCAATACCATCTACTGTATCTTGCCTATGCCGCTCTGTACCATCACTCATTCATATATCTTTATGTACATATTCTTTATCCCATTACACTTGTGTCTATAAGGTAGTAGTTTTGGAATTGTTAGCTAGATTACTTGTTGGTTATTACTGCATTGTCGGTACTAGAAGCACAAGCATTTCGCTACACTCGCATTAACATCTGCTAACCATGTGTATGTGACAAATAAAATTTGATTTGATTTGCTGTTGGTCGGTCCATCAGCATTCCATTTGTTCAACCTCTCCACCAATGAGGTTAGAGATCAATCAGTGAGAGAGAAGAGGGGGGATAGAGACGGTCGGGTGGCAGGTTCCTTGTTAGCCTTGTCTTCAAAAGCAACATTTATTCATTGGAACATTCCCTGTCTGGAGCGAGGTGGGACCTGTTTGTCTTTCCCTGAAGTTCCTGTGTGTGTGTGCTGACATACAAGGCTAAGTGGGTAAATGACCCAGGCGGGTGAGCCTGTTACTCATTGGCTCTCGTGGTTAAAGAGAAACCTTATGGGTGCCGCGAACACCTTAGGGATGAATTCGACCGCCAACTGCGAGCCAAGCCTAATCGCCCAACATCAGTACCCGACTTCACTAATGTTCTTCTAGCTAACTGGAAGCAATTCCCGCAGCATTGTTGCAACATCTAGCTGAAAGCCTTCCCAGAAGGGTGGAGGTTTAATAGCAGCAAAGGGGGGACCAACTCCATATTAATGCCCATGATTTTGGAATGAGATCAGCAGGTGTCTACATACTTTTGGTCATGTAGTGTATATGGAGCCCTCCGCATTGTTATAACATTTAAGAGGTGCACTGTGATGCGGTACGGAGCTTGATTTGGCCTCTCCATGCCTCCGGAGGCTCCGCAATTGCATCGCACCGTCCATACGAAGCCTCCTACCACATTGTCAGATCAAGCATAAATTGGCTTTAACCCTGCCTTGACTCCTGCTCTGCAGCGAGCCGGAATGGGAATTTCCTTCTGTCTACTCCAATGCGGAGTTACCCGGAATGGAGCCCTCTCGGGGCCCCTCACTCCCCGGTTTCCCTCTTCCAATGCCATGGAATGGCTCCTTATGACTACTCTTAAGCTAAGTAAGATGGATTTTCTCCCTCACAGGATTCTTCGCCCCGTATTACAATAGGCCATGGAATGGCGCCCACCTTGTTGTCATATGACTACGCGAATGCTGAATGAGGCGCAATAGAGCCCATGTGGGTTCCCTAATCCCCCAGTTTCCCTCTACCTATTCCAATGCAATGCAATCACTGATTCATGATGGCTTCCCTATGGGGTCCCTCACCTCCTAGTTTACGCCTATCTGCTCTAATGCAGATTGAGACGGAATTGAGTCCCTTTGGGAGCTAGTTGCTCCCTGCCCTGCTGCCAAGTGGTGATCTCCTGTGGTGAGGAGGGATAAGAGGGCTCTCAGAGCTAAGAGCAGGCTGCTTGTTGAGACAGGCCTCCTAGGGTGAGTGAAACCGCAGAGGTCCCAGCTGTGCTATGCTGTGCTAACGCTAGGCTATGCTAATGTTATGTTATTCTATTCTACACTAACGCTAGGCTATGCCTGGCTAGCCAACCGCACTGACAGTCTCTAGAGTGTGTCTGCCACAGCCCACACACCAACGCTGAGGCCAATCATGAAACCATATCAGTTTATCATTACATATTTATTGACTCATTTCCGGATATCTTCTAAATTACCCATAATGCACTATTTCTCCACTTCATATGGAGGATCTTCTCTGTGCTACCGAGTTTGTATGCTAGCTCAAGCTGACTAACGATCTAAACATGCTAGCATGTAATTACATTCCAGACCAAGTGTTGTTGTTGGTGAGCTACAATCCACCAATCACAGGAATAAACAAGAAGTGATGTAAACAAGAAGCAGATGGGGATGTGCGCTTCACATACTTTGTGGCTGAATTATCTAGTGGGAATCTATCTATTTGGGATTTCACTGATGCTCCGTCGGCCGGTGAGGCTGCCGCATCCCCCTGGAACGTTTTTAAAAGTTGTAGCATCAGATGGGCCCCAGCCATCAATCTGCAAGTCTCTTTGCTTTGATTTGTAGTTATGTTTTAGTTGTGTTTTGTTAGTTGTGTTCTAGCTCCCAAGTGGCGCAGTGGTGTAAGACACTGCGTCTCAGTGCTGGAGGCGTTACTGCAGTACCTGGTTCGTAATCCAGGCTGCATCACATCCAGTCGTGATTGGGAGTCCCAATCGGGCGGCTCACAATTGGCCCAGCGTCGTCCAGGGTAGGACGTCATTGTAAATAAGAATGTGTTCTTAACTGACTTGACTAGTTAAATAAAAACATTGCTGGTGTTGAGTAGTTGGGCTCTAGCTTGCTGACCATAACTGTGGTGGTTGGTTAGGCTGGCTAGACTAGTACCTAGTCTGGCTAAATAACTAAAGTTAGCTGGCTGGCTAATATAACTGTATTTAGCTAACATTCTTTGATAAATGGTTAGATGGAGTTATGTATTTCAAAAATGTTGTTTTACTTTAATGTACTGTAGCTGTAAACTAGGTGTCGATAGCAAACTGGCAGGGCTAACATTAGCAGACAAGTTGATTTGTATTTTCTTGTACGTTGGCTGAAATTGTAATTGAAACCAGAAACCAGAGTGCAACAATTGGGTTTTAATTTGAAGTGATACATTTGAAGTTATTTCTGTTGGAGTTGACATTATAGGGAATAGGTTGGCTTACCGGGTCCTCCATATTACATCACCACCCGGAAAAACATTTTCCAACATCTTCAGCATTCTTCTGAATTCGGACTTTAGATGCGTATACTAATGCAAATCCATATATTATACATGTGATCACGTTTATGCTACCTACAGTTTAAGGTTATTGTCTTGATGGTTTAAGCTGAGCTTCACGTGTGTTTTAGTGATGGCTCGTTCGCGAACGAATGGCTCTTTTAGAACGGCTCTTTTTGGTGAGTGTTGGAAACCGATTCACATTGTGAAAGAGCTGTTCATTTGGCTGCTACTATTGCTTTTTGAGTTTTAAACAACGATTATCTGAAAATAAGTTACAAAAATCAATAGTGGCGAGAGCACGTCATTCTGGCCCACGCTAATTTTTGCAGTGCATAAACATTCATTTGAATGTGCATATCATTATACTTTTTTTTGCTTTACACAAGAGATTTTAACTCTTTTTCTAAGTTCTAGGTTGATTTTCAAGCATTTTTAATCAAACGCCGTTTGGGAGCCAAATGACGCTTGTTTTTAAATGAACGGGACCAAATGATCCGGCTCACCGAAAAGACTTGGAATGCCAATCACTAGTGTGTTTGCTGATTTATGGAAATTTGGAGGCCTGAGGGACGTGGTTAGCAATAGTTTTAGCAGCAGCACTCCTTATAACACTCCCTATAACACTCCCTATAACACTCCCTATAACACTCCCTATAACACTCCCTATAACACTCCCTATAACACTCCCTACACGCTGACGAATCAGGACACCGACACTGAGCCACTTAATCTGTCTGTCTTTGGTTCTTTCTCTTGGTATCTTTCTTAGACCATTCCCTTCTGCGGTGTTCATGTGTGTTAATTGTGTGATTTCTTACTTTCCTTCTTGGTTTCTTGATTATTTGATGATGGTTGATGTTGAAACTGATGCATTGTACAGATGTACGTATGCAAACATATTTCCAACCGCATTCGGCAGTTAACCTTCTCTGATCATTTGGGGAACGGTCTTGGTTTTCCACTAAACTGTCAGTTGACGTGCTTTGCCTGTCACAACGGTATGCTGTATGTCTCTGTGTGTATACGTTGACAGTACTGTTTGACAGCTACTGTACGGAAACAATGTAAACTGTCCCGTTACATGTACAGTACACATGAGTTTATAAACACTATCACATGTCACATTACAGACTTGCCTCATGTCACTGCCATACAAATGGAGTAGGATTGAGTGGTGTATACTGTTCCTATAGTATTGTGCGATTTTAAGTCTAACCTTCTTTCGTGGCCATACAATGGTATGATGTATAACTTGCCTGTTGTGTACTGTGCCCTCTGCTTTGACTTGCAAATTGCTATGGTGTTGTAAGTGACCTAACACAGAGCTATGGTAATATCTTGTTTCTTTCCAAGAGAAACTTCAGCCAAAGGTTTTATTTGTCACTTGGTGAAAACAAGGTTTTTCTCTGTGTACATGCCACCCTCCAGTCTCATCCCCGTGTAGAAAAGGATATGCTGAGGATGTATTGGTGAATCCTAACAGCTGTCTAGGTTCCAGCTCTTTCACCGCTTCACCTTCCAAATCTGTTCCTCCCTCAGTCCCTCCTCCTCTCCGCCTCTGTCAAATCAGCGGACGTCTTCGCTGAATCTTACCAGATGTATCAGTCCCAACTTTCAACTCTTTCGCTTCCTCCCCTTTCCCTCCCTTCCCTCTTTCTCTCATCCTATATTTTTCTTCTTCCCTCTTTCTCTCTGTCTCTGTCAGATCAGCTGACTTCTACCAGCCATTACAGACCCAACTCCCCAGTCTTCCTGAACCAGTGGCCTCTTTCCCATCCCTTCTTCCCTCCGCCCCTCCTTCTCTCTGTCTCTGTCACGCTCCTCCTAGACCTCCTCTTCCTTGACATGGCCCTGTGATATTGCTCCAGCTTTCAAGTCCCTGCCTTCACACGACCTAGCCAAGTTATTCACTGCATATTTCAGGCAACAGCAGCAGGAGTCAGTCTCAGAGTGTATTCTCACTACGGAAGATTCTCTAATGTTTATGAGAAAATACCCTCGCCTCTACCTTTAGTGTAATCTAAACTTGCGAACTTGTCACGTCTCCTGTGCCACCTCCGGAGGTCAAGTTTTTTAGATACAATTTGTTTAGCTACTGTATATCACATGTAATGATTGTAATGATTTGCATTAAAGGACAAAATTAAGCATGGCTTGTTTTGAGGTAATTAGCTTAAGTTGTAATATAATCGAATGTAAAATTTCAATTAATAGCCCGGGCATTTATTTGCTTAAATCACTGGACACAACAGGGGCTTATTAGAGAGGCTTCTATTTGAGCCAGGCGTCTATTTCCTTAATGCACACAGCTTTTGCTCATTTGCATAGTTAATTGTTTAATTCCAGCATTCACTTCCAGCATTTTACTAAATGTATTTATTTCCTACACTAATGTGTTATCATTTACACACTGTGTCACATTTATTTAGTCTTAGTATGCCCCTATTTAAAAAAACTTCCTTGACAGAATAATTATTTATATCTTTGACTGTGCATTTTCAGCAGTTTTTACTTTTACCACTAGGTGGCGATCAGACAAGTTTTTGGGGTCTGTACTCTCAAAGTTGTTGTTGACTGTTTTTGTGCTTGCAAGTTAGCAAGCAATATTCAGCTGTTAGCAGCCAATGGCTAGCAGTTTCTTATTGGCGATAAAAATTGTTGATTGCCGAGTCATTACTGAAGTATGTAATGTAACGAATCAAACATTATACCTTGTAAACAAATCCTGGTAATTCATGGTAACCTCCTAAACAGTTAATTTATACCAGGTGTTTATTTGAAACAGGCGTTTATTTCCTGAAAAGTGTGCCGTTGCCTGACTATTAAAAGGGACAGGTGGCTATTTGAGACTCTGCATTTCATTTAAGTTTTACGGTTGTTAGCTCACAATTATGTGATGCATAGCCTAGATAATTTATTTGGCTTGCTACCTAGCTCTGTATAGTGCATATGATACTGTTTTATAACATTTATTCACTTCAGTGTTTGAAAGCTGTAACTAATAGTTAAAAAAACATATATATTTAGCTAGCTAGCTGAGGCTTACTTGTTCCGTAATTTAAGTTTGCAAAAGAGAAAATATACCCTCTTAAAATCAATCAAATGTATTTATAAAGCCCTTTTAACATCAGCAGATGTCACAATATACAGAAACCCAGCCTAAAACCCCAAACAGCAAGCAATGCAGATGTAGAGGCACGCTGGCTAGGAAAAACTCCTCTTCAGTATGTGCCTGGTGGAGATAGTACATGACCATTTAAGGCTAGATTGTTCTTCAAGATGTTCAAAAGTTCATAGATGACCAGCAGGGTCAATCAGAGGTTGAGACAGCGGGTGCGGTAGAGAGAGAGAGAATCAAAAATAGCAGGTCCGGGACAAAGTAGCACGTCCTGTGAACAGGTCAGGGTTCCATAGCAGCAGGCAGAACAGTTGAACCTGGAGCAGCAGCACGACCAGGTGGACTGGGGACAGCCAGGGGTCATCAGACCAGGTAGTCCTGAGGCATTCTCCTAGGGCTCAGATCCTCTGGGAGGGGAGGAAGAGAGGGAGAGAGAGAGAATTAGAGGGCACATACTTAAATTCACATAGGACACCAGAAAAGGACAGGAGAATTACAATAGATATAACAGACTGACCCTAACCTCCCGGCACATGACTCAAGCCTGATGAATTTACTGTGTTAAATGAGGCCTCACCTCCTGGCTACACTAGTGACCATATCTACAAATGTTATTTTTTTGCGAGGAACAGAAAACAGTTTTCAACCAGCGATGGAGTTGTGAGACTCTGCTGTAGAGCTCATCACTCCCACGAACTGGGAGGGGGCCAGAGACAATAACTTGATACCGACACATCTTTCTAGCTAATTTACACACTGAAGCTATGTTGCACTTGGTGACCTCTGACTGTTTCATCCTAAGATCATTGGTGGCGACATGGATAACAATAACCCGATATTCTCTACGCTCGCCAGGTTTAGCCTTAGCCAGCACCCTCTTCAGATTAGCCTCTACGTCGGTAGCCTCGCCCCCATGGTAAACAGTGTATGATCGCTGGATGATTATTTTTAAGTCTAATATGGCCAATGACTAGGGTTTTCAATTTGTCAGAGTTAATGGTGGGAGGCTTCAGCCTCTGACTCTGACTCATTGCTTTAGCGGGGAGAACCGGTTGAACGTTTCTGTCGGCTGAATGAGCGACACCGGTTGAGCACGCCGACAGCATTTCTTTCCAGATGCCTTGAATAAACTGTGCCGGTGGATTTATACTACTTGCTGGTGGCACAGACGCTGTTTCATCCTTTCCTACACTTAAATTGCCCTTGCTTAACGATTGCATCTGACGAGGGCTTGTAACATGGCTATCCTCACCGTAAGGCGATAGCTCTCCGGTATGTTATGAGTACAGCGACTACAATTCGATGGCGTGGAGTTAATGTTGCTACTTCACTTTTCGGCTAGCGGAGGTCTTTTAGAACCGTGTCCAGATAAAGTGTCCGGGGTGAAAAAGTTGAGCAAGGAAAAAAACGAAGACGTTGATTGGTTTGATTAATGCCCATTTGGATTGAACGGTTAGTCAAAGTAAAAACCGAAGTCCTCCCGAGTGGCGCAGCGGTCTAAGGCACTGCATCGCACCGTTGTGACGTCACTACAGCCCGGGGTTCGATCTTGTGTCACAACTGACCGTGACCAGCATCGTCCGCGTTAGGGGAGGATTTGGCTGTTGGGGGGGTTTGCTTGGCTCATTGCGCTCTATCGACTCCTTGTGGCGACACATTGGCGTGGCTGGCTTCCGGTTTAAGCTAGCGGATGTTAAGAAGGGTCATGTTTCGGATGGATGCATGGCTCGACCTTCGCCTTTCCCGAGCCCGCTGGTGAGTTGCAGCGATGAGACAAGATTGTAATATCACGAAATTGGGGAGGAAAAGGGGGAAAAAATGACAAATAAAAATGTAAAACATTTATGACAAGTTTGACAGGTAGCCAAGTAGGAACAAACACTACAGCAACATAGAGTGATGGCTCTACTGTCCTCCTGTCCATCTGATGTCTGCACATGCTTGTGAATTGGTGTATCTAATGGTTTAAAGGAGAAGCTGCTCTCATAGCCTACTGTAAAATTTACAAGACTAGAGGTGTGCAGGGAGAACGTATCTTTGGTAGCGACTCCGAAGCCACCGTAAGTGTAGCTCATGTGAACCCAAACATTTTTAATATCACGTGACTTACGAGACCGGTGCTGGCAACAAGTCTAGTGAATCTGAACGGGCCCTCAGTCATTCAGTCGCTATGGGGGAGATGTCTGTCTATGTCCCTCACCACTCCTTCCCTTTCCACCAGATTAGCAACACTGACTGGAAGTGACTACATGATAGTAATGTGTGGACACAAAGTATGGCCATGTGAAAGCCTAAATATAGAATGTAAGGTACTTTCCCATTTTGAATGAGGCAAACAGGTCAGATAATGGCCTCAGTAATACAGCTAACGCATGGTGCTGCTACAAATTTTGACTTCCGAACCAACCAAGCCTTTCTCAGGTAATGGGAGACTCCCCCAACCCCTTCACTCTCACTACCACCCCCACCTCCACTACTTTCCCCCACTCTTTCCACCACTCCCTCCTCCCAGAAGACAATCTAGCCTTTACCGGGCACTCCTCCCAGCCTCCACCGGTGCCCCTTACACTCAAACATGGAGCCAGTGAGTTACAGACGGTTGTTAATGTCCATATCTGGGAATTTACTGTAAGTGTACATACATGGATCCTGTATGTCTTACTGTACACCGTAAAAAAGCCTGGAGAGGTGTGGTAAGGTCTTAGTACGTGTTGCTATGTGATGAAGGTGCAGAAGTCTGTACCAGTTTCTCGAAGTGCAGGTTAGCGTGTGGTTAACACCATACTGTGAATAACTAGACACTTTATGACTAACTTTCTTCCGTCTTTTCCTTACTCACTCACTCCCTCGTTCTCGTTTTCTTTTTCTTTACTCCGTCCATTTTTTGTGTCTCTCGTTCTCTCCACACTGTCCTTAGTTCACTTTCCAGACCTGTTATCACACACCATCCATCCAGACCTCTTTGTCCAGGAATACCCCATAATATTTATAACCCATGTTATATATATTCTCCAACAGACAGACAGTTCTAGCATTGTGGTTTAGCCACCTCGTTTGCAAGCCTCACGTCGCTGTCTCATCCAGAGATAGAGTTGTTTGATGCTGGGCGGCTGTCCTAACATTTGTTATTGATACTATGTCTGTCTATGAACTATGAGCGAGCTAGTTTTTTACTGTCCACTTCCAAGAGGTTATTACCTAGGCTCAGTGTTTAGGAAGGTTTTTGTCCCGTCCACTTCCAAGAGGTTATTACCTCGGCTCGGTGTTTAGGAAGGTTTTTGTCCTGTCCACTTCCAAGGGGTTATTACCTAGGCTTGGTGTTTAGAAGGTTTTTGTCCTGTCCACTTCCAAGAGGTTATTACCTAGGCTTGGTGTTTAGAAGGTTTTTGTCCTGTCCACTTCCAAGAGGTTATTACCTAGGCTTGGTGTTTAGAAGGTTTTTGTCCTGTCCACTTCCAAGAGGTTATTACCTAGGCTCAGTGTTTAGGGAGGTTTTTGTCCCGTCCACTTCCAAGAGGTTATTACCTAGGCTCGGTGTTTAGAAGGTTTTTGTCCTGTCCACTTCCAAGAGGTTATTACCTAGGCTCAGTGTTTAGGAAGGTTTTTGTCCCGTCCACTTCCAAGATGGGAATGGTTGTATATGTCATAGATTCTTGGTGACGTGAGTAATTGTTTAAAAAGGTGTGCTTAGACTTGTAACCTGCAGCTCCATCTGTTCATCCCTCCCTACCTGTCTTTTCCACTGCTATTAGATTAACATGCCTAGCAGACTAGAAACAACACCACAGTCACATTCCACCCTATCCCAGCCCTCGCTCTCTATTCCTTGCCCATGGCTCTCTGTATCTAGCCCTTGTCAATTGGGGATCTCCCCTCAAGCATTGCCCAAACTTTTCTACCGTCAACAAAGAAGGTTAATGAATTTCTATTGAAGGTCAGTGTGGTGTTTTTACGCTGGCTGGTTACCCCAAATGACCTGAGACAGAATCCCACGAGAGAAAGGGCATGGCTAGAGATAAGCATTGAACAAACACAACTTCTGACAAGAGAGAATCTGTTCACCCTTTACAGGTGACTTACTGTAAATGCATATGGACAGTCAGGACACTCTTCTGCCTCTCTCTTCCCGGGTTGTTTTCAGAGGTTATTTTTGACCTCCTCCCTGACTACCTCTGTGTTATCATGGGCAACACAGACACAGACACACACACACACACACACACACACACACACACACACACACACACACACACACACACACACACACACACACACACAAACACTGATGCGCTCATAGGGAAGCTAGTCCACTGACCCTTGACCCTTTCTCTTTTTAGACCACGGCTTCGACACATCTCTACAGACACACACACCCACACACACACAGGGGTGCAAACACACACACCCCTATACACTAAAGGGACCTAGCACTGTCACACAGACACACTGGGCTAGTGTTTCACTTGCCTCTCCATTCAACAGGAATGAATGGCATTTTTACCTTGGTTCACATGTAACCTCTTCCCTACCCTTCCCCCTACCCCCTCCTCCACTAGCCCTGTTACCACAGTGACCTGACCAGGGTATAAGTATACAAGAAAAGCTCAGGGAACATTACTCAGCTACTGTGGCGCTGCCATAGCACTAGAAGACATAGAATTGAACATTCAAATGTAATGCCATTACTCCAATGTAACTGGTGGACTGGCGGCCATAATGGATTTGGAATGTTGGAATCAAATGGAATAGTACCGCCATATTGAGTAAATGGTGAACCATGAAAAAGTCTGTACATTCTAGAATTTCTAGAACTTCCAGGTGTTCTATTTCTATGGGAGCTCTAGCCTTGCACCAGCAACCAACATAGACACAGAGATAAATATACCACTTAAATGTATATTTTAGGCCTCTCTCTCTCCCTCACTTTCTCTCCCTCTGTCTCACTCTCTATCTCCCCCCCCTCTCTCTCTTTCGCTCTACCTCCCCCTGTCTCTACGTGTGACTCAGACAGTGAATCCAACACTCCTCTTCTTCTTTCCCTGGCGCCAACGTTCTCTCCATCTTGTGTAAAAAAAAAAGAACAGATTAATTTTAGACGGATCGAGGGGTTGTTTAGAAAGTCCCCCGTCCCTAAAACTGCCCCCAGCCTGATCATGCAAACATCTGACTGTATGACGGTTAGAATGGTGGTATGCATGCACATGTGTTTCTGTGTTTCTGTCTAAGGTATACCTTATCGGTTTCTAAACTTCCGCTGAATACCACCAAGTCAACAGTCTATAGTGGGACCACCGTCAGCCATCAACCACCCACTTCATAACAAATACCTGTCACAGGCCCCCCTATAACGCCCCTATATCCCAAATGACAACAAAGACATGAAGACATATACTGTAGGCAGGTAGAACACCCCAAAACAACCAACACTCATTCATCATCATATTATCTTGCTGTCAGAACTCTCAGGCCATTGACAGAGTAGTTAGAAGCAGACCTGGGTTAAAATAGCTACTATTTGAAATATGTTTCCAGCTTGGCCTGTCTTAAATGTGCCGATAAAATAGACATCTCTAATGTGGCCTAACTTCTACCTCGAGATCCTTTGATGTCTGAGTCATATGAGATCCAACTGACAACCTATTCCCCAGGGCCGCATTGGAGATGTGTCACAAATGGCACCCTATTTCCTATAGTGCACTTCTTTTGACCTATGAGCCCTATGAGCCGTGGTCAAAAGTTGTGCACTATAAAGGAAAGAAGGTGGTATTTGACCCGAGTGGCTCCCTGAGCTCCGCTTTAGACACTTGAACTGAAGAAACCCTCCACTGTTTTTGAAAACATGTGAAACTAAATCTGCCCAGCAGGACTTGATCTCTTAGTGGGGACAAGCTGAGACACAAACAGAGAGAATGTGAGTCCCACATTCAGTATGTAGGATTTATTACCCCATTAGCTATTAGTACTCTTCCTGTGGTCCAAACAGGAGTAAAGCAATACATCATAATAACACGATAGTCTACGTAATAATTAAACACTACTCTACATCATAATAAAACAATTCTACACAATGTGCCATGGAGCGGAGAGAAGATTTTGCCATTTTATAACACATTTCATGCAATCCTTCTTATTTTGACATGGGGCGGAGAGAAAAATGAGCAGTTTTATGATTTGTCCCAAATACAATGATTTTAGTTTTTGATATATTTAAGACTAGTTTATTCCTAGCCATCCATTCCAAAGCTGTCTGCAGCTCCTTGTTGAGAGTTGCACTGATTTCACTTGCTGTGGTAGTGAACATGCATAATGTTGAATCGTCAGTGTACATAGATACACATGCTTTACTCAAAGCTAGTGGTAGGTCATTAGTAAAGATTTAAAACAGTGAAGAACCATACTGGGAGGCTACTACTGCTTTTTGGCGAGTATCTGGAGAGAAATTATGAAAATTATGAAAACATTCGATGAAGATGTTTATTAATATATATTCAAATATAATAAAAGAAAACAGGTTGAAGGTTATAAAAGCTAATGTCATGATACTTATATGGTATTATTATTATTAAAGATATTGATATAGGCTTACTGATTTGATTAAAGTGTCAACAATGTCTATTGCTGCTTTCTGTGGGCTTAACCATGTTTAACACCTGCATCATTCTTCAATCATACCTGCAGGGCTATTCATAGGCGCTTGACTTTGTATAAAAGTAAGGGTACACAATCTGGCGGGGTGTCTGGGGTTCCCTGATTGAAAGGTCTGAAACCCTACCAGGTCTGTGACTCACAAACATCCTGCCCCCTCCCCTGACAATCCCACCCACAGTGATTGATTGACAGGCAAAACTGTTAAAGGGATAGTTCACCCAAATTACTATACGACACCTTGGTTTCCTTACCTTAAGTGTCCACAGCAGCAGAGCCAATAAAATACATAATTTAAAAAACAAACATCATTGTGATAATTCATATCTCAGTAAAGCAGTAAATATGACCCTAATCTCAAGAGAAGACACATTCCATGTTAAAGGGGTTATCTTAGTCTCCGGATCACATAGGCCGAGACAATATCCAATATATAACTACTTTTTCTCTTTGGCTAGCTACTCAATGTACTTACGGAAAACACTGATTAATGTGTTTAGTGTGAAATAAAATGATATCTGTTCAAACATTTTTTCCAAAAGTTTACTAAGGGTCTGTAGCAGGCTGATTGGTCAGCTGTTTGAACCATTAAAGGGTGCTTTGCTATTCCTGGGTAGCGGAATGCACAGGAGGTTGCACAGGAGGTTGCACAGGAGGTTGGCGGCACCATAATTGGGGAGAACGGGCTTGTGGTAATGGCTGGAGTGGAATTGGGGGAATGGTATCAAATACACCAACACCGTGGTTTCCATGTGTTTCATTGCCATTCCATTCACTCCATTCCAGCCAATATTATGAGCCATCCTCCCCTCAGCAGCCTCCTTTGGCGGAATGACTTTTGCTTCCCTCTAAGCCTGAGGGCACACGCTAGATTGCCGAGATGGCAAATAGGAGTGGCAACATAGTCCTCATCCACAGTAATTTTCCATCCAAGCGGTTGGTTTGTCAGAACCAAGTGGTTTGTCATTATTGATAAACAGCAATACTTTTTTTTTACCTCTTCCACACTACAGAATTCAAAATGACAATGCTTGTCTTTCATTATTTGGTCAGTTTTGCATAGTTATGAAGGTTCGGTGGTTGTTGTTGGCATGCTTTGCCTACATTCGCTAATCTTGCCAATGAAAATGTCATTCAAGTAGTTGGCAATATCACAGGTTTTGTGATGAATGAGCCAACTTATTTAATGACGGATGAATAGGAGTTCGCCTCTTTCCCAACATTTTTATTTAAGGTACCCCAAAGCTTTTTACAATCATCCTTTATATAATTTATCTTTGTTTCGTAGTACAATTTCTTCTTCAAATGGCACCCTATTCCCTATATAGTACACTACTTTTGACCAGGGTCCATAGTATTTAGTGTACTAAATAGTGAATAGGGTGCCATTTGGGACAGAAACAGAGAGTACGGTTACATGCACACAATAATGTGATTATTGTGGATAGTCAGATGAATGTGTTAGTTTGATTCAAACGTTGACATGCTTTGCAAGAGGAACGATTCCCCCAATAATCCTGTTTACATATGGACACATCTGAAATCATGCTACCCGATGGCACTCTGATAAATGCAGAAAATGGCAAAATCAAAATAAACGTTCTACCACAGCGAACGATGTTATTTTTGGGAAGAATATTTGATTCTGAGTTCGGACATACAGTATAAAGTTTGTATGTGAAAAGTACTTCTACTCTGATTAAGATAAGCAGAGTAAGGTGTTTACAGGACTACTGGATAATCTGCCTACTGCCATCACCTGTTTAGTATCGAATTAATAGTGTCCATATAAACGTACTCAGACAGACTATCAGAAGCAGTTTCCTGACCTGTCAAGCTCTTAATAACAACACTTTGACGTTTAAGGGAAGACTTTGAAGATCCAGGCTGACGTTTTCAAGCTCCCTGCTACTGTACAGTCTGTCATAGTGGGTTATTGGTAGCTGATGTGGATGTTTGGGCCTGGTTCTGCTAGCCCAGTAGACACACAGGGGCTGGGGCACATTGCTTGCTGTTCTAGGCCCGAAGCATTCATGTCAGCCAGAATGATCTCAATCAATTGGACGATCGATCAGTCAATCAATCAATCAGACACTGATTTTAATTGTACTTATTTAAGGAATCTGTCAACCCTCTTCTAGCGTTCCCATTCAACCAGGCTTGACCAATCAGGGGCCAGTGTCATCTTAGAACAACAAGCAGAGCCAGCTGCCGTGACAACCAACGATAGCAAACAAAGAACACTACTATCGCCCAACTCAATCCCCTGCTCCCTCCTCTTTCCACCCTCCCTTCTTCTGTCAGGTATCTGATGCTTACCAAACTTACCTGTGAGAGGTCCTCTCCTCTCTCTAGGGGTATCTAGGTGAGGCCCCAGCTAAAAGGGGGTTTGAATGGAAATCCTTGTAGAAACATGTTAAAGAGTTTGCGCGTGTGTGTGTGTGTGCGCGTAGGCCTATGTGTGTGTGTGTGTGTGTATTGGGCAAAGTCTTGAGTCAAGTCTTAACAGGTGTGAGTACCTGTGTTGGTGAATTCCTCAGGCTACGGTTAGTCAGTCCTGTGAGATTTTAGAAGCAGCTAATCACCCTCCACTAAAACGACTAGACATTTCTTTAAACCTCAATGGAACAATGTATGTAGCAGGAAACAATGTTGTTGGACTGCTTTGCACCAGAAAGACAACATACTCTATTTTGAACTATGTTTGTGTGTACTGTATGTGTGGATGGGTGCATGATTTGTGTAGTTTTGTGTACTGTATTTAGTAACGTTAGCAAATAAAATACCAGATATGTAGTGTGACTTGACTGCAACTTGGCCGTTGTTTGTCACATATGTCCAGGGCCTGTTGTCAAGGGTAACTGTTCAGGCAGCCAGGACAAAAAGGGGGAGAGGAGTGAGGGGGAGGGGGGGTGGAGGGTGAGAAGACCGAAGTGCCATCGTGGGCAGCCATATTTCACCCAGCATTTCACACCCCCATGACAGGAGTGGTGTGTTTGTATGTGCATGTGTGTGACCCCCGTGCCAGGAGTGAGGGCATTATTAGCTCTCTTTTAGTTAGAGAGAGACCCCCCCCCCCCCTTCCTGTTTAGAATTCCCCTCTGTCTGGTCAACCTCTTGGGAACCCAGTTTAACAGCGACGACTATGGAATGATAGATAAACAGAATTATAGAAAGTGGTCCTCGTTCTGAATCCTTTTTTCATAGATACACAGCGAATACAAACTTCAAATTTCGCTGCACTTCTTTCACCTCCATAGAAATAGAATTGACTAGAATGGATATATATGTCCTAGGAATTGTATTTATATGCTCACCCTTCTGTCTCTGATTATGTGTGGCTTACTCACACTTAGCCCTTGTCTTATAATATAACTGTCTGGGATATTTTTCAGGTCCAAAGTCAGTTTTGCTGTTAATATCTCTGTAGTTACATTTAGGATAGGGATAAAAAGAGCTCATCTGAGAGCTGTGGTTAAGTAAGAGGGGTTGCTTAGATGGGTCATCAGCAGTGGGCGTGTGGGTGGCACTTCTCACACACACCTGAGAGAGGGGACTGGACACTGGGAAAATAGACAAAGCACGGTGTGTGTGTGTGTGTGTACACAACTGTTAGTTTGATAACCCAGTGTTACAGAGGTGTGTAGGAAAAACCCAGGACCTCACCGTCCGACCCAACCTTTATTTGTTTCGTTTTTTCAAGCTGAAAAAAAATGACAGAGCTTGAAGAAAGGAAACTGAGCACTAAACTGTTTACCTGGAAATAATTTGTTGGACTGGTCTCAATGTGATTCAATCCTTTTGATTCATAGTGTCTTGTTGCATCCCAAATGGTAGCCTACAGTACCAGTCAAAAGTTTGGACACACCTACTCATTCCAGGATTTTTCTTTATTTCTTACTATTTTCTACATTGTAGAATAATAGTGAAGACATCAAAACTATATGCATTCATGTAGTAACCAAGAAAGTGTTAAGCAAATCAAAATATATTTGAGATTTGAGATTCTTCAAAGTAGCCACCCTTTGCCTTGATGACAGCGTTGCACACTCTTGGCATTCTCTCAACCAGCTTCATGAGGTAGTCACCTGGAATGCATTTCAATTAACAGGTGTGCCTTGTTAAAAGTTAATTTGTGGATTTTTTTTCCTTCTTAATGCATTTGAGCCAGTCAGTTGTGTTGTAACAAGGTATGGGTGGTACACAGAAGGTCTATTTAGTAAAATACCAAGTCCATATTATGGCAAGAACAGCTCAAATAAGAAAAAAGAAACAACAGTTCACCATTACTTCAAGACATGAAGGTCAGTCAATCTGGAAAATTTCCAGAACTTTAAAAGTTTCTTCAAGTGCAGTCGCAACCCCCCCCCCCCCCCCCCCTTCACAGAGTTCAAGTAACAGACACATCTCAACATCAACTGTTCAGAGGAGACTGTGTGAATCAGGCCTTCATGATCAAATTGCTGAAAAGAAACCACTACTAAAGGACACCAATAAGAAGAAGAGACTTGCTTGGGCGAAGAAACACGAGCAATGGACATTAGACTGGTGGAAATCTGTCCTTTGTTCCAACCACTGTGTCTTTGTGAGATGCAGAGTAGGTGAATGGATGTGGTTCGCACCGTGAAGCATGGAGGAGGAGATGTGATGGTGTGGGGGTGCTTCGCTGGTGAAACTATCTGTGATTTATTTAGAATTCAAGGCACACTTAACCAGCATGGCTGCCTCAGCATTCTGCAGCGATACGCCAGTGGGACTATCATTTGTTTTTCTACAGGACAATGACCGAACACACCTCCAGGCTGTGTAAGGGCTATTTGACCAAGAAGGAGAGTGATGGAGTGCTCCATTAGATGACCTGGCCTCCACAATCACCCGACCTCAACCCAATTGAGATGGTTTGGGATGAGTTGGACCGCACAGTGAAGGAAAAGCAGCCAACAAGTGCTCAGCTCCTTCAAGACTGTTGGAAAAGCATTTCTGGTGAAGCTGGTTGAAAGAATGCCAAGAGTGTGCAAAGCTACCATCAAGGCAAAGGGGTGGCTATTTGAAGAATCTAACGTATTAAATATATAACACTGTTTTGGTTACTACATGATTCCATATGTGTTATTTCATGGTTGTGATGTCTATTTTCTACAATGTAAAAATAGTAGAAAATAGTAAAATAGTAAAAAATTAAGAAAAACCCTTGAAATAGCAGGTGTGTCCAAACTTTGGACTGGTACTGTATGCCGTGCACTACATTTTAACCAGGGCCCATTGGTTTAGGTTTAGGGAATAGTGTGCCATTTAGGACACAGACAATGTATCTGAAGTGGAATTATCTTTTACTGTAGTTTGAATGTCAAGAAGTATCATGATATCTCATCTCCATCAGGGCCTTACCATATTTCCAAAGGATCCAATGTTAAGAAATATCAGACAGATCGTGTGTGTGTGTGTGTGTGTGTGTGTGTGTGTGTGTGTGCGTGTGTGTATCTATCCATGTTAGGAATTGTTAGACAAAAACCATTCTGGCAGGTGAGGGTGTAGTGTCGTCAAAGGCATTAATCAACACCTCTGAAGTAATGTTCTCTAGTAACGTTAGAAAAACACACTTTAACTTACTGATTGGGTCTGTCTTTGAAACTTTCACCAGAGAGGAAGTCATATTTATACTTCTAAAGAAGTCATTTGGGTGCTGAATGTTTTGGAACGGAATAATTACTGTAGCAGACTTTACAGGAATACAGTATAACTCTGAATGGCTTTTACCATGCGTGGACGGATGGATGGACGGATAAAAGAAGGAATGGATGGG
The DNA here is from genome assembly GCF_057628025.1 of Oncorhynchus mykiss. Lineage (NCBI taxonomy): Eukaryota > Metazoa > Chordata > Actinopteri > Salmoniformes > Salmonidae > Oncorhynchus > Oncorhynchus mykiss. The sequence continues at coordinate 32,264,856 of NC_143042.1, forward strand.
TAGAATGTAGATGGCATCTCTCATCATCCCTTTGTTCTATATGTCACCAAATTCATTACTAAGGCTAGATTTCCTCATCGATGGAATGTGAAGCATCCTAGAATGAAAAGCCAGGGAATTAGAGCATGTGGATTTCTCAACGGGTTCCGACACAGCTAGGAGCTAGAACACGTTCTGATACCATGTGTAGTACCATGGCGGCCTCTCTCACATTCTGCCCCATTCCCCTGACGCTACATAGAGAAAGGGCATACGCAAGCAAGCACACACACGCACACACCTGGTTCTTAACTAAACCCTGTTTATACGTACATGCATCCACAGCGGCTGTAAGTTAGAGACATGCAGTGAGTTAAGCCCTGGAGTTCACCACCACACGGTAGGCTAGAGGATCCAGAGAGGTGGCAAACACTGCACCGGGGAGAAGTAGACCTCACTGGGCTGAGCTTGGCCCGACCCGCTAGGTCCACTGACTCTCTTCTGGAGGGGGTTAGGGGGTGAGGGGAGGTGGAGCGTGGTTTTACTGCCGCCTTGTACGGCCCTAATGGGCTGGGGAGAGGGATGGAGGGATAGAGGGATGGACTGACCTGATGGATCATAGGGAGAGGTAGACGGGGCGAGGCAAAGGGGAGAAAGTGTGTAGTACAGCGAAGTACTGTATGTTGTGCAAACACACACACACACACACACACACACACACACACACACACATACTCCCACACTCCCACACTTCCTACCACCCTCCCCACTCCCTGGGTGGGCTCTACTCTTCTACTCACATACCTACAGGGTATGTCTGTTAGCATCAGATCTAAAGCTAGACTAGCTCTGCCTCCCAAATCAAATGTTATTGGTCACATACACATATTTAGCAGATGTTATTGTGGGTGTTGCGAAATGCTTGTGTTCCTAGCTCCAACAGTGCAGTAATATCTAACAATACCCACAAACCTAAAAAGTTTTAAAAAATGAATTAAAAAAATATAGAAATATTAGGACGTGCAATGTCAGAGTGACATTGACTAAAATACAGGGACATAAACTAAAATGTGGGACATAAACTAAACTTTGAAACCCAACCCAGAAGGCTAAGGAGAGGAGCTTCAAGGCTGGAATAGGAAAGGTGTGTGTGTGTGTGTGTGTGTGTGTGAGAAAGGAGCTTGAATTTGAACTGTTCCGGGAGATCATCAGGCTCAGTCTACGTGCAGTTGTGCAAGTTTACCACGTCCCGCATAGGATCTCCCAGGCCTATAGCATAACAAGTGTACCAGCTATAGTTTGCCCACCCTCCATCTCCACCTCCTCCCCTGACCTATAAAGTCACCCCTAGGAGAACAGGGGCCCCTGGGAGCCTCTTAAGGAGCTCACATGGAGCTGGGGACGGACATAGATAACATACTTTGCCCTAAGAAGTACAGTATGTTACCTATGTTGCAACAGGTTACATTGAGCAGAAGCCTGTTTGTGACTGTTGTGCTTTTAGTTTCTAGCTTGGCCCTTCTATAGTGCCTCTCTATCTGTACCCCCGCACACTGACTCGGGGCCTTCTATAGTGTCTCTCTATCCGAATGTCCCCCCCCCCCCCCCCCCGTAGCCAAGGAAAGGACCCAATTATCATTCTAAATGACCAACTGGGGTAGGAGGAGAAGGAGAGGGGGACTGCACCCTATGTTATGAGCCTTTTCTGTCCCTAAGAAAGAAGTGTGTGTGTGTGTGTGTGTGTGTGTGTGTGTGTGTGTGTGTGTGTGTGTGTGCGCGTTGTGGCCGGTCCTAGTCCCCAGAGAGCTGTCCGGAGAACAGCTGCCCACAGGGTTCAAAGGTCGTCTATAGTGTTCTGCCCCTGTTAAGCTGTAAAAAAAAAACTATCTTTCACCAATGGCTTTGTTTCTGACGCAGAGTGGACAACCCCCCAATCCAGTATTCCAGACAGATTTTTCAGTCGTTTCTGTTTCGGGGATTATATGAGTGAGTGAGTGAGTGAGTGAGTGAGTGAGTGAGTGAGTGAGTGAGTGAGTGAGTGAGTGAGTGAGTGAGTGAGTGAGTGAGTGAGTGAGTGAGTGAGTGAGTGAGTGAGTGAGTGAGTGAGTGAGTGAGTGAGTGAGTGAGTGAGTGAGAGAGAGAGAGAGATGGCTGTCACGTTATGTCTGAGGAGGTGTTCAGGGTCTTTATGTATGGAGGTCGTGAACCAATAGAGGGCCACAAATCAACACAATTTACTGATCCTTATAGCACCCCTATTAGAAGCTGTAAATTAAAGGGGAACTCTACTCTTTCTCCTCCACATTCACTGGACTCGAACCCGGATCTTTCTTTCTTTTTATCTTTGTCTTTCTCCTTTGCCTGTCATCTGAAGGGTAGTGGGATAAAGAGATATGAGGAATATATTAAATAAAAAGTTAGGGAGATAGGGAGGCAGTTGAATGTAGGGAGCGAGAGAGCGTTAGGCTTGGTATAACTTGGGGGGGCAAGGCAGTAACCAGTAACGACGAATACAGATGGTGATAACACTATATATAAAAAGTATGTGGACACCCCTTCAAATTAGTGGATTCAGCTATTTCAGACACACCCGTTGCTGACAAGTGTATACAATCGAACACACAGCCATGCAATCTCCATAGACAAACATTGCCAGTAGAACGGCCTGTACTGAAGAGCTCAGTGACTTTCAACATGGCACCGACATAGGATGCCACTTTTCCGACAAGATAGTTTGTCAAATTTCTGCGCTGTTAGAGCTGCCCCGGTCAACTGTAAGTGCTGTTATTGTGAAGTGGAAGTGTCTTGGAGCTAATACGGCTCAGCCGCGAAGTGGTAGGCCACACAAGCTCACAGAATGTGACCCGCCAATTGCTGAAGAGCGCATTGCATAACAATTGTCAGTCCTCGGTTGCAACACCCACTCCCGAGTTCCAAACTGCCCCGGGAAGGAACATCAGCACCAGAACTGTTCATCGGAGCTTCATGAAATGGGTTTCCATGGCCGAGCAGCCACACACAAGCCTAAAATCACCATGCGCAATGCCAAGCGTCGGCTGGAGTGGTGTAAAGCTCGCCGGCATTGGACTCTGGAGCAGCGGAAACGCGTTCTCTGGAGTGATGAATCATGCTTCACCATCTGCCAGTCCGTCAGATTAGTCAACTGTAAAGTTTGATGGAAGAGGAATAATGGTCTGGGGGTGTTTTTCATGGCCCCTTAGTTCCAGTGAAGGGGCATCTTAATGCTACAACATACAGTACAGTGACATTATAGACGTTTCTGTGCTTCCAACTTTGTGGCTACAATTTGGGAAGGCCCTTTGCTGTTTCAGCATGACAATACCCCCGTGCACAAAGCAAGGTCAATACAGAAATGGTTTTGTCAAGATTGATGTGGAAGAACTTGACAGGCCTGTACAAAGTCCCGACCTCAACCCCATCGAACACTTTTGGGATGAACGGAACGCCGACTGCGAGCCAGGCCTAATCGCCCAACATCAGTGCCCGACCTCACTAATGCTCTTGTGGCTGAATGGAAGCAAGTCCCCGCATAAATGTTCCAACATCTCGCGGGAAAAGCTCCGGAAGAGTGGAGGCTGTTATAGCAGAAAAGGGGGGATCAACTCCATATTAATGGCCATCATTTTGGAATGAGAGGTTCGAAGAGCAGGTGTCCACATACTTTTGATCATGTTGTTAACGTGAGCATGACTGCCTGACTCTGATCGCTATGGAATTCCCCTTACACATCTTGCCTAAGAACTGCGCTTATCCTGATATATTGTCCATAAAACATACCCCTTATAGATGGATGGATGAATGTGTGGTTTCGGGGTAATAGAGTGCCAATGGTTTCCGTGTCAAGTCAATATGACCCCTCGGTTGGACTCATTCCAAAGTCGTCTATTTCCTCTCTCCTCCCTTCCCTCTTCTTTTCTTTCCTCTTCCTCTCCTTCAAGGGAATTCCTGGGGAATGTTCAGCTCAGGTTTTTTCCCTCTTCCAGATCTGTCCGTCTTTCACAAAGCTGTCAGTGTGCCGAGGGGCTGGATACCATAGCGGGGGATTCATCCCTCCGTCCCTCCACCCCTCCCTCCACCCCTCTGTTGTTGAACGAGGGAGAGGATATAAAGACTATTGTGCCCCTTTAATCTTCTGTGGGTCGGGACAGCTTTTCTTTTGTTGTTTCGTCTTGTAACATAACACAGGGCTCCCCATCTTCTCCCTCTCTCCCCTCTCTCTCCCCTCTCTTCTCTCTCCCTCCTAGAGCAGAATACCTGCAGAAGTCACACACCTTTCATCCCTTCATCTCCCACCTTCCTCTTATCCCCTTCTCTGCATTAAGTGGGAGGAGGTGTGTGTGTGTGTGTGTGTGTGTGTGTGTGTGTGTGTGTGTGTGTGTGTGTGTGTGTGTGTGTGTGTGTGTGTGTGTGTGTGTGTTGTGTGTGTCAGAGAGGGTATTAATCACCTACACCGGCAATTAAGCTAATTTCAACAATCTTTCTCAGATTTGAGAGTGAGATGGTAATTTCAGAGGTAGAGCCAGAGAGAGAGACAGAGAATGCAAAATACATAATTAGACAAGTATTTAAAGAGAGGGAATGTAGATGGAGAGAGAGACACGGATGATGGAAAGGAGGAAGAGAAGGAGAGAGTGAGACAAGGTAATGGGAAAAAAAGAGAGCGAGAGAGAGAGAGAGTCATAACCATGAGTGAGTGTGAGTGACAGATAGCGAGCTGACAGTGATTACCTGTCTGTGTTAAGGTCCCTAAGGGCACCTGACACTGTCCCCTTGACTATAGGTACAAATACCTCACACACACCCCTTACAGGAAAATCACACGATTTCACGTAAGATCACATGAATTCACGTTAAGATCACATGATTTCACATAAAATCGCATGATTTCACATAAGATCACATGAAAACATGGGTTTTTGGAACACTTCACGTGCTCATTGCATCAGTCACATGCATATAAAAAAAACATGCAAGAAAGGTGACACACAAGACACAAGGATAATCAATCGACGTATCGGCAGTCATTACTGTTGAATGACAAGACAACCTTTTAGGTTTCTTCAGGTGTTCTCTTCCTCAACCTCTCACCTAATCACCTGGGTGTGTGTGTTGGCTGAGAGAGAGAGAGAGAGAGAGAGAGAGAGAGAGAGAGAGAGAGAGAGAGAGAGAGAGAGAGAGAGAGAGAGAGAGAGAGAGAGAGAGAGAGAGAGAGAGAGAGAGAGAGAGAGAGAGAGAGAGAGAGAGAGAGAGAGAAGAGAGAGAGAGAGAGAGAGAGAGAGAGAGAGAGAGAGAGAGAGAGAGAGAGAGAGAGAGAGAGAGAGAGAGAGAGAGAGAGAGAGAGAGAGAGAGAGAGAGAGAGAGAGAGAGAGAGAGAGAGAGAGAGAGAGAGAGAGAGAGAGAGAGAGAGAGAGAGAGAGAGAGAGACTGTATGTGTGTTCAGTAGACACTGCACCGACATGTCTACACCTGGCTCTGCCTCTGTGTACCATAAGCTCTTTTCACATCCTAACATTTACCTTTCCGCTCCGTTGGTACGAAATGCATGGAGATAGACTGTCTGTTGTTGTTTTTTAATGTCTTGTTGAAAACACGCTGAAACAGGGTCAATGTAGAGGTTGTTATCGATAAAACATCATAAGGTGCAGAGTGTTCGGTTGTGTCCTGCTGGGGCAGAACTACACATTTCGGACTATTCTGTGCAAAACAGCTGCGCATATTTAGCTATATCGTCAGAGTTATACAGCAAGTATTGTATCTGCAGGCGTTTCATGATCAGGAAACATCAGTTGATCATGTCATTTCAGATGCATGAGGTTAGCTTCATATCTCTCAATGTTGGCCACCATTAATTGGATATTTGAGTGCTAATAAAATAAAAGTGAGGGGTTTAGATGAGGTTCCCCGGCATTCACTGAGGGTCTCATCTCTCGTTTCATGATGGGCACGGACACGTAGCCTACATCATGGAGGGGGTTTTACACACGTAGCCTACATCATGGAGGGTGTTTTACACACGTAGCCTACATCATGGAGGGGGTTTTACACACGTAGCCTACATCATGGAGGGGGTTTTACACACGTAGCCTACATCATGGAGGGGATTTTACACACGTAGCCTACGTCATGGAGGGTGTTTTACACACGTAGCCTACATCATGGAGGGGGTTTTACACACGTAGCCTACATCATGGAGGGGGTTTTACACACGTAGCCTACATCATGGAGGGGATTTTACACACGTAGCCTACATCATGGAGGGGGTTTTACACACGTAGCCTACGTCATGGAGGGGGTTTTACACACGTAGCCTACATCATGGAGGGGGTTTTACACACGTAGCCTACATCATGGAGGGGGTTTTACACACGTAGCCTACATCATGGAGGGGGTTTTACACACGTAGCCTACATCATGGAGGGGATTTTACACACGTAGCCTACGTCATGGAGGGTGTTTTACACACGTAGCCTACATCATGGAGGGGGTTTTACACACGTAGCCTACATCATGGAGGGGGTTTTTACACACATAGCCTACATCATGGAGGGGGTTTTACACACGTAGCCTACATCATGGAGGGGGTTTTACACACATAGCCTACATCATGGAGGGGGTTTTACACATGTAGCCTACATCATGGAGGGGGTTTTACACACGTAGCCTACATCATGGAGGGGGTTTTACACACGTAGCCTACATCATGGAGGGGGTTTTACACACGTAGCCTACATCATGGAGGGGGTTTTACACACGCAGCCTACATCATGGAGGGGGTTTTACACACATAGCCTACATCATGGAGGGGTTTTTACACACATAGCCTACATCATGGAGGGGGTTTTACACATGTAGCCTACATCATGGAGGGGGTTTTACACACGTAGCCTACATCATGGAGGGGGTTTTACACACGTAGCCTACATCATGGAGGGGGTTTTACACACGCAGCCTACATCATGGAGGGGGTTTTACACACGTAGCCTACATCATGGAGGGGGTTTTACACACGTAGCCTACATCATGGAGGGGGTTTTTACACACATAGCCTACATCATGGAGGGGGTTTTACACACGTAGCCTACATCATGGAGGGGATTTTACACACGTAGCCTACATCATGGAGGGGGTTTTACACACGTAGCCTACATCATGGAGGGGGTTTTACACACATAGCCTACATCATGGAGGGGGTTTTACACACATAGCCTACATCATGGAGGGGGTTTTACACACGTAGCCTACATCATGGAGGGGGTTTTACACACGCAGCCTACATCATGGAGGGGGTTTTACACACGTAGCCTACATCATGGAGGGGGTTTTACACACGCAGCCTACATCATGGAGGGGGTTTTTACACACGTAGCCTACATCATGGAGGGGGTTTTACACACGTAGCCTACATCATGGAGGGTGTTTTACACACGCAGCCTACATCATGGAGGGGGTTTTACACACGCAGCCTACGTCATGGAGGGGGTTTTACACACGTAGCCTACATCATGGAGGGGGTTTTACACACGTAGCCTACATCATGGAGGGGGTTTTACACACGTAGCCTACATCATGGAGGGTGTTTTACACACGTAGCCTACATCATGGAGGGGGTTTTACACACGTAGCCTACATCATGGAGGGTGTTTTACACACGCAGCCTACATCATGGAGGGGGTCTTAAGATATGAGGATATTAAAACTAGTTCTAACATTTTATTTAATAATCCCTTGAAAACTTCACATAGTTGTCAATGGTTTTAGCGGAGCTGAGCTTTTTATTGATAATGACCTATTGTCTGGAATGGAACGACGGAATGTGATCTAGATTTTACATCTCGTGGTGATGAAGCACTCAAGTGTGTGGCGGACATTTTGAAACCTGTGTTTGGTGAGAGAGAAATACACGTTCTTCCCTCAGGGGTCTCGTTCTTTCTCTTCCGTTCATTACTGAGACTTCCTGTCTGTCTGTCTTCACTGTTCCTACCGGTGACCGGTCATTGACGGATTAGGGAGAGCAACACCCAGATACCACCTCTGTTAAGGGCCTTCAAAGACGACTCCCAGAGTTTAATTTCCCCAGATTCGATAATGCCGACGCTCAAAAGGACTGCATAAGGCTGTAGACCCATTACCCTCTCATTGGGCATTTGCCCACCTGTTGTCCCGGTCCACTGCTGTCCTCTTAAATCCACATCCCAGGGAAGGATCCTTCCTTTTATCCTGTAGTGTTGACACCTGCTAATGGGAGAAAACGTTAGGAAGACACTTCACCTGTTTTGAATAAGGATAAACTGCATCATGTAAAGCAGCTGTCCTCTACCTCCCACAGACAAACATGCAAGCACACACACACACACACACACACACACACACACACACACACACACACACATACATTCGCACACCTGCTTGGATGAGGGAAGACTATGTCTAATGTGGTCATGTGTCTCTAACCCTACTGGACATGTGTGTGCGTGGCAAGCAGAGTTCAGTGCCTGGTTCCTCTTCCCATGAATGGTTATGAAGCTAGAAGCTTTTCCTCTTTGGAGAGACAGAAAAGAATACTGCTGCGGCTACCAATGAAGGGAATGATGAATGAATGAGGAGATGACTCTGAAAAGAGAGAGAGACGGTGAGATATATACAGAGGAATGTTCATATACCTGGACAAGTTTATATGGTGCCACATTCTTACTCTATATATATATATATATATATATATATATATATATATGTATGTATATATATATATATATATAATTATTATTTTATTACCTGTCACTGTACAGACGCTCTAAGGCTGCTGTATCTCCTCTTGGTGAAAGAAAGGCAGGGTGATGACAGAGTGTATGGATATACATGTACAGAAGAGTATATGGAAGTAAGATTCATGTGTCTGCATTTCAGAGGGCAGCACCTTGCAGATTAGTCATTGTTACCCCAGGTGTATGTGTGCGTGCGTGAGTGTATGTGTAGTACCTCTGGGGTACAGACAAACGCACACACACACACACGCACACACACACACACACACACACACACACACACACAGGTACCCACTTCACCTGAGTGACACACACAGCTGGTTTGGAGAGCCATCCACTTCCTGACTCCCACCATCCGTCTGTCTTAGTGACCTCCCACAACCCCCGGCTTTTTGGGCTGCTTTGATTTATGACCTTTGAACCCCAAAGTCAGAGTGGAACACCTGCTCAGGTCGGTGGGAAAGACAGGGAAACAGGATATAAAGAGGAGAGGAAAGAAGGGGATAAGTGGTCAGAGAGGTGGAGGTATGGGGACTGGATGTGTCTGATCTAGGGTTAGTGGAAATGTGTGGTACACACACACACACACACACACACTATCTTTGTTAAAGTTGGTAATTTGTCCATGTTTAGAGCATTGCAGATAGAAATGTTTCACTTAGAACTCACCAGATCCTATGTTCCACATAATAGAAAGATGTGTCTGTTCTATACAATACATTGTCATAGTCAGTTGCCATGGTGCCCTAATAGCAGCCTAAGCAGAGAGCTCCCGTAAATATGTACATATACGATTATTTTTAAGTGTTTTTAATAGCTTTTTTAAAAATCTGCTGTTTTGTTTATGATAACATTGAGTTTCGTTGCATATTTCTGGTGGTTTTGACCCACAGATTTGCAGATGGACTGGCCGGTCAACTCTTTTTGGCTAGCTAGCCTAGCTGGCTAATTGTTTTTGTTCGAATGATGCATCTTTACCAGCTTTTTTGTTTTCCCTGGCAGCTGGTTCCTGATCTTGAAAACATGAATTGAAGAGTCACCTGAAGCTTGAGAGGAATGTGAGATTGCAGTAGAGGAATGCAGTACAGAGGCAGAGGGCTCGTAGTGAGGACGACTGGCTACTGTACTACTCTGAACTGTGTGTGGTGAGCTGTCTGTCTGGTGCCCAGATCTGCTGAGGCATCACGTAAGTGGGTGTCATACATTGTGAAGGAGGAAGTCCGGTAACTACACGACTCAGGCTGGTTCCCAGAGTAGCCTTCTACATGATCGTCCCCAGACAACCATCTCCCTGACCACCTCAGTCTGATCAAGCGTTGAATTGTCTCTCTCCAACTTTGGAAGATGGGTGCACTCAAAGACTTGGTCTCTATTGAGGTGGCAGATAGCCTAGTGGTTAGAGTGTTGGGCCAGTAACCGAAAGGTTGCCAGATCGAATCCCGAGTTGACTGAAATCTGTCTTTCTGCCCCCCGAGTAAGGCAGTTAGCCCACTGTTCCCCGGTTGCCGAAGACATGGATGTAAATTATGGCACCTCTCTGATTCAGATGGGTTGGGTTAAATGCATTCAGTTGTACAACTGACTCGGTATCACCCTTTCCCTATTGGTTGACCTAACTATAGCTAGGCTACTCATAATGATGCTTGTTTACTTTTTGAAGCTCTTTGAGATTGTTATGAAAAGCGCTATAGAAATGTTATAAATTATTATGATTATTTCTACGACTGTCATCCCTCAGCCTTCCTTCAGCCTTCCCTCAGCCTTCCCTCAGCCTTCCTTCAGTCTTTCTTCAGCCTTCCTTCAACCTTCCCTCAGCCTTCCCCCAGCCTACCCTCAGCCTTCCTTCAGCCTTCCCTCAGCCTTCCTTCAGCCTTCCCTCAGCCTTCCCTCAGCCTTCCTTCAGCCTTCCCTCAGCCTTCCCTCAGCCTTCCTTCAGCCTTCCCTCAGCCTTCCCTCAGCCTTCCTTCAGCCTTCCCTCAGCCTTCCACTGAACAGGGCCGTCCTGGCAGAAGCACCGTGATGTCATAATGTCTGAGTTATATCTGGACTCACATATCTGATTTATATGTCTTTGAGGGGAAGGAAAGTTCTATCTTTTATTTAATTGTTTTAATCTGCTTACTGCTGCCCTTTCTAGACAGATGGATTTGTGCTAAAAGGTTTATTACAAAGAGCAGATTTTATGAAGCATGTTTATGTCAATTTTTTTTCTGTTTTGATGGCACGATTAAAGGTAGACCGTTAGACACCGTGCCATTCCGGAGTATGACATGATGTTTTCCTATTATAGATAGAGGGAATTGGATGTCTCTGCTGGTTTACTGGTTATGACACTGATGCTACTTATACCACGTTATTCTGAGACGGTCGAGAGCGTGTGCGTGTGTGCGCGTGTGTGTGGGTGTGTGTGTGTGTGTGTGTGTGTGTGTGTGCATGTGTGTGTGTGTGCGTAATGGAGAACTAAAATAAGTATTCTCAACAAGCCAACTGATTAATGTGGAGCCAGTGTGGGCAACACTTTACATTACAGACAGTGGCTAAAGACAAACTGATACACAGTGCCCAAGTGATTCAGATTGATGTGTTTCACCTTTGCTCTCAGGCCACATAGCTTGCCACTGGTTTGAGTCCCTAGATGTGTCTAACTAATCATTTGTGTGGTATTTGTATAGAATAGTATAGGTATTAAAGCTCAACCCGGTACATACCATTTCTCAATGATCCGTTTCCCATAGAGAGCCATGTGTTTGGAAAAAGTGCTAACCACACTAAATACCATGTCTCAGTGAGTGGTCTCTATGCAGTGTTAATGTGTAATTAAGGAGAGCTGGATGGGCTTCTGGCCCCAAGTCCACATTTATTTAGTACCCCTAGGTCATAAGTCCCCTAGGTCATAAGTCACGGTGTTAAGGCCATTTATGTGCCCCGTGACTTTATGTGCCCCTGTTTCCCAGCTCCTCATTGGGCTCTCAGTATGTGCATCCTGAAGAGTAGAAGAGCAACATTTGTCGGATAGTGTGGTCCCAAATGGCACCCTATTCTATATGTGCCCTGGTCAAAAGTAGTGCACTATAAAGGTTATAGGGTTCCATTTGGGAGGCTGATAGCTAGATATATGAGGATGGCAAGGGAGGGCATGGACTCATTTGACCATGTACTTTCAAGGAAAATGTCAAAGGTTGAGATTTCTAGGTTAGTGGAGGCAGAAGGACATAGAAGTGCAAATAAGTGAAAGAGGGTTAGGTTTAGTAAGTTCTATGATGTGTAATAACTTGCCCTGTCTCTCTCTCTCTGAGAGAGAGGGGAGAGCGAGAGAGCCTGCCTGCCTGCCTGCCTGCCTGCCTGCTATCCTTCCTTTTGTATCTCTCCCAGATTGACATTTCATTATAACGTGAAATGTCCCAGTGCAGCCTCAGGCTAGCACGTTTACCTCTGAAGAGTGTGTGCTTTAGTTTAGTTACGCAATGGAAACACTTAGATATGTCCCAATAGATACAGTTGAAGTTGGAAGTTTACATACACTTAGGTTGGAGTCATTAAAACTCATTTTTCAACCACCACAAATTTCTTGTTAACCAACTATAGTTTTGGCAAGTCGGTTAGGTCATCTGCTTTGTGCATGGCACAAGTCATTTTTCCAACAATTGTTTACAGACAGATTATTTCACTTATAATTCACTGTATCACAATTCCAGTGGGTCAGAAGTTTACATACACTAAGTTGACTGTACCTTTAAACAGCTTGGAAAATTCCACAAAAGTATGTCATGGCTTTAGAAGATTCTGATAGGCTTATTGACATAATTTGAGTCAATGGGAGGTGTACATGTGGATGTATTTCAAGGCCTACCTTCGAACTCAGTGCCTCACAGGACCACACAGCTGTCATACCGCTCAGGAAGGAGACGCGTTCTGTCTCCTAGAGATTAATGTACTTTGGTACGACAAGTGCAAATCAATCCCAGAACAACAGCAAAGGACCTTGTGAAGATGCTGGAGGAAACAGGTACAAAAGTATCTATATCCACAGTAAAACGAGTCCGATATTGACATAACCTGACAGGCCACTCAGCAAGGAAGAAGCCACTGCTCCAAAACCGCCATAAAAAAAGCCAGACTACGGTTTGCAACTGCACATGGGGACAAAGATGGTACTTTTTGGAGAAATGTCCTCTGGTCTGATGAAACAAAAATAGAACTGGTTGGCCATAATGACCATCGTTATGTTTGTAGGAAAAGGGGTAGGCTTGCAAGCCGAAGAACACCATCCATACCTTGAAGCACAGGGGTGACAGCATCATGTTGTGGGGGTGCTTTGCTGCAGGAGGGACTGGTGCACTTCACAAAATAGATGGCATCATGAGGGTGGAAAATGATGTGGATATATTGAAGCAACATCTCAAGACATTAGTCAGGAAGTTAAAGCTTGGTCGCAAATAGGTCTTCCAAATGGACAATGACCCAAGCATACTTCCAAAGTTATGGCAAAATGGCTTAAGGACAACAAATTCAAGGTATTGGAGTGACCACCACAAAGCTCAATCCTATAGAAAATTTGTGGGCAGAACTGAAAAAGCGTGTGCGAGCGAGGAGGTCTGCAAACCATTTCACATCCTTAAAATAAAGTGGTGATCCTAACTGACCTAAAACAGGGTATTCTTACCAGGTTTAAATGTCAGGAATTGTGAAAAACTGAGTTTAAATGTATTTGGCTAAGGTGTATGTACATTTCCGACTTTAACTGTGTCTATTTTCCATTTCTTTCAATATTTTCAAACAATTTCTGTATCAATTTATCTATTTGTGTAAAGAAGTGTTCCATAGTTACTCTATGACTGTGTTCCAAATGGCACCATATTCCCTATGGGCCCTGGTCAAAAATAGTGCACTATATAGGGGATAAGGTGCCATTTGGGATGCAGACTAGATCTAAGCCCTCTCTACACATGGCAGGAATTAAGAAATAGATAAGTGGTGAGGGGCGTTCTAGTCTGTAACAACTCTCATAATGAAGAACTGTGGGTTTCCGCCGAGCGATCTGTGTTGTTTCGACGGCCCACCCCAAACTGCCCGGGGACCCCCAACATGAAAGTAGTGTGTGTGTTTGTGTGTGGCAGACATTCTAGAATCGTACAGGGGTTACACACGCAACTTCAAACAGTCTGACGGTTTTGAAACCATATTTTGGTGTTTTAAAAAAAAACAATGGGATTCCTTCCCTTTTCTCACCTCTTTCCTCTCTTATTTTCTTTCTTCCCTCCTTTCTCCCTCTACCCCTGTGTCTGATTGTAAATCATCCATCTTTTTTTATCATCCCTCTTTCCCTCCCGTCTCTCTCTCTCTCTCCCCTACTCCGTGCACTTTCTCTTGTATCTCTCCCTCTCTCTTTCCCCCACTTTCCATTTCTATCCCCCTCTCCGCATTCTCTCACCCCCTTTCTCTATTCAGTGTTCAGGGTGTATTTAACTGGGTGCAATCAAAGTTTCTATGCTCTAATGGTCTGTAGGTAACTCTGTTGTTCCCTATTCACCCTGGCCCTGGGGACAAAAGAGAGGAGAGAGGGAAGCGAAAGAAAGAGGATAAGTTAGTAGCTGAACAAAAGAGACGTTCGGGGAGATATTTTAACGCGAGCCTGAAAGGGACATTGTTTGGAGGAGGAGAAAACAGAGGGATGGGTGGATGGAGGGGGGAAGGGAAAGGAGGGAAGAGATTCTCTCGCGAGTAATGAGGTTAATAAATGAGGGAACATGGTTTTCTAAATGTCCAAAGCCTTACAGTCATCATTGACCTCCCGGTCAGGGTTCTCTCTCATTGAGATAAGTATACATACATGCACGCACACACACACACACACTCACTCACACATACATACACACAGGGAAAATTCCTCTGGTTTAGATAGCTCAGCTAAGATTACAGTTGAAGTCGGAGTCATTAAAACTCGTTTTTCAACCTCTCCACAAATTTCTCGTTAACAAACTATAGATTTGGCAAGTCGGTTAGGACATCTACTTTGTGCATGACACAAGTAATTTTTCCAACAATTGTTTACAGACAGATTATTTCACTTATAATTCACTGTATCACAATTCCAGCGAGTCAGCAGTTTACATAGAAGCTTTTGATAGGCTAATTGACATCATTTGCGTCAATTGGAGGTGTACCTGTGGATGTATTTCAAGGCCTACCTTCTAACTCAGTGCCTCTTTGCTTGACGTCATGGGGAAATCAAAAGAAATCAGCCAAGACCTCAGAAAAATAATTGTAGATCTCCACAAGTCTGGTTCATCCTTGGGAGCAATTTCCAAACGCCTGAAGGTACCATGTTCATCTGTACAAAAAATCGTACGCAAGTATAAACACCATGGGACCACGCAGCTGTCATACCATTCAGGAAGGAGACGCATTCTGTCTCCTAAAGATGAATGTACTTTGGTGCGAAAAGTGCAAATCAATCCCAGAACAACAGCCAAGGACCTTGTGAAGATGCTGGAGGAAACAGGTACAAAAGTATCTATAAAACGAGTCCGATATCGACATAATCTGAAAGGCCGCTCAGCAAGGAAGAAGCCACTGCTCCAAAACCGCCATAAAAAAGCCAGACTACGGTTTGCAACTGCACATGGGGACAAAGATTGTACTTTTTGGAGAAATGTCCTCTGGTCTGATGAAACAAAAATAGAACTGTTTGGCCATAATGACCATCGTTATGTTTGGAGGAAAAGGGGGTAGGCTTGCAAGCCGAAGACCACCATCCTAACCGTGAAGCACGGGGGTGGCAGCATCATGTTGTGGGTGTGCTTTACTGCAGGAGGGACTAGTGCACTTCACATAATAGATGTCATCATGAGGAAGGAAAATTATGTGAATATATTGAAGCAACATCTCAAGACATCAGTTAGGAAGTTAAAGCTTGGTTGCAAATGGGTCTTCCAAATGGACAATGACCCCAAGTATATTTCCAAAGTTGTGGCAAAATGGCTTAAGGACAAGAAAGTCAAGGTACAGTATTGGAGTGGCCATCACAAAGCCCTGACCTCAAATTGGAGGGCAGAACTGAAAAAGCGTGTGCAACCGAGGAGGCCTACAAACCTGACTCAGTTACACCAGCTTTGTCAGGAGGAATGGGCCAAAATTCACCCAACTTATTGTGGGAAGCTTGTGAAAGGCTACCCGTAACCTTTGACCCAAATGAATCAATTTAAAGGCAATGCTACCAAATTCTAATTGAGTGTATGTAAGCTTCAATAATCAAGAGACCAGCAAGCAGCGATGGGGTCAGACAGCAAGAGCCACGGTCAAACTCCAACTGGTGTTCCCTATGCAGGTGCTGTCCAGCCATGATGACAAAAGAGGAATGTCTGCGATGCAACACATTCAATTTTGGACAGTTCTTACTGGAAAGGGTCACTGCAGACCGATTGGATTGTGTGTGTGACGGACCATCACAGTTCTGACACACATATGGATAGAGTGGTGCTGGAGACGTTCTTTAGAACCTCCAAGATCAACTGGCAGCAGCAGCCTAGACCACCTGGATCAGGAGGGCTAATGACAAACAAGTAAGTTGTTTTGCTGTCGATAGCTAGCTAGCAACATAAGCTCTCTTTTTACACAAGGGTAGTGTCGTTCAGTACAGTGTAATTTTGTGATCGGGAATTGGGCTTGCTAGAACCACCTAAAACCAAACTAGCCAAGTTGAGCTAGGTAGCTTTGTTTGCCATACCCAAAATGTACTGTAGACTAACATTATAGCTAGCGAATGTTATCTAGCTAGCCTTGCTAACTCATTATGAGAAAAACTGGAGATTTGTTTTGATGATGCTGACAAAGAGTAAAGGCATGACTTTGGCTTCATGACTCATATTGGTCTTTCAGTAACTATACCTGTGTGGTGTAGCTAGCTAAAGTGTGTCTGTGAGGTGTGTAATATTATGTTACAGTAGAAATGCAGAGAGTACACAATAGCATTTTTGTCATTCTCTTACAGACGTTGTGCATAGCTCAAGGGCACTTTGGCAAACTTTTCACCTACTCGGCTTGGGAATTCCAAACCAGCGACCTTTTGGTTACTGGCCCAACACTCTTAACCTCTAAACTACTGTACAAGCCGCCCCAGACAGGCAATATCGCCTGGTGGCCTACAGATTATTTTCTGAGTTTGTTCTATGTTGGGAGAAGCATGGCGGAGGACACCGAATCCCTTTGCCTGCGTGTGTTGTTGGGCCCATTCAAGCAATTTATCCCTCACACGATGGACAGTATGTTGGATACAAAGAAGTTGATTGACTCGAGGAGATGTGAAAGGTCCCATAACAACAATCTACCCTTGTATCAAAGAGACTACGAACACCTCACTGCATCCCCCAAAAACAAACCATACAGTATGCAAGTATTCCCTTTGTAAAACCGTGGTATTTATTAAAGGAGTTAGTAGTATATTTTCCTTCCACTGTATACTGTATATGTCATTCAAAACCATAACTGTTCCTGCATACTGCTGTGTAAACTCACCTCGGTCTCCAGAGCAAATAAACTTTGTCTTCAATACAAGTCATGTCTACCTATTTGCTACATTGACAGACTAATCTACTGTTTTATTGAAGCATGTTTACTTGCCAACAATTGAAAGTTGAAATGATACACCAGCTCCCTGCATTTTCTGTTGGGAGTAGGATTGTAGCTGGTGACTTCCAAATACATCTCATCAATATCACAATGAATTCATCCAGAAGTTTAAGTCAACACTTTACTGGTTTCTGATGCAGCTGGAATCATTTAGTCACTTGTCAGTACATTTGTAAAAAAGATGATATAAAATATTTTATCGAACTCTGAAAGTATTCAAAACCCCTTCACTTTCTCCACATTTTGTTACATTACAGCCTTATTCTAAAATTGATTAAATATTTTTTTTCCTCATCAATCTACACACAATAACCCATAAATGACACATTTATTAAACGTAAAAAACATAAATATCACATTTACATAAGTATTCAGACCCTTTACTCAGTACATTGTTGAAGCACTTACAGCCTAGAGTCTCTTGGGTATGACGCTACAAGCTAGGCACACCTGTATTTGGGGAATTTTTCCCATTCTTCTCTGCAGATCCTCTCAAGCTCTGTCAGGTTGGATGGGGAGCGTTGCTGAACAGCTATTTTCAGGTCTCTCCAAAGATGTCTGGGCACTGGCTGGGCCACTCAAGGACATTCAGAGACTTGTCCCGAAGCCACTCCTGCATTGTCTTGGCTGTGTGCTTAGGGTTGATGTCCTGTTGGAAGGTGAACCTTCGCCCCAGTCTGAGGTCCTGAGTGCTCTGGAGCAGGTTTTCATCAAGGATCTCTCTGTACTTCGCTCCGTTCATCTTTCCCTCGATCCTGACTAGTCTCCCAGTCCCTGCCGCTGAAAAACTTCCCCACAGCATGATGCTGCCACCACCATGCTTCACCATAGGGATGATATTGGCCAGGTGGTGAGCGGTGCCTGGTTTCCTCCAGACGTGATGCTTGGCATTCAGGCCAAAGTGTTCAATCTTGGTTTCATCAGACCAGAGAATCTTGTTTCTCATGGTCTGAGAGTCCTTTAGGTGCCTTTGGGTAAACTTCAAGTGGGCTGTCATTTGCCTTTTACTGAGGAGTGGCTTCCATTTGGCCACTCTACCATAAAGGCCTGATTGGTGGAGTGCTGCAGAGATGGTTGTTCTTCTAGAAGGTTCTCCCAGCTCTACAAATGATCTCTGGAGCTCTGTCAGATTGACCATTTGAGTTCTTGGTCACCTCTCTGACCAAGGCCCTTCTCCCCCTATTGCTCAGTTTGGCTCGGTGGACAGCTCTAGGAAGAGCCTTGGTGGTTCCAAACTTCTTCCATTTAAGAATGATGGAGGCCACTGTGTTCTTGGGGACCTTCAATGCTGCAGAATGTTTTTGGTACTCTTCCCCAGATCTGTGTCTCGACACAATCCTGTCTTGAAGCTCTACGGACAATTCCTTCCACCTCATGGCTTGCTTTTTGCTCTGAAATGCACTGTCAACTGTGGGACCTTAAATAGACATGTGTGTGCCGTTTTCAAATCATGTCCAATCAATTGTATTTACCACAGGTGGACACCAATCAAGTTGTTGATACATCTCAAGGATGATAAATGTAAACAGGATGCACCTCAACTAAATTTCGAGTCTCATAGCAAAGGGTCTGAACACTTACGTAAATAAGGTATTCCTGTTTTTCACTTTGTCATTATGGGGTATTTTGTGAAGATTGATGAGGAACCTTTTCAATTTAATCAATTTTAGAATAAGGCTGTAACGTAACAAAATGTGGAAAAAGTGAAGGTCTAAATAGTTCCCAAATGCACTGTATGTACAACAGCTAGCAATATCTATACCACAGTGCAGTTGTGAGCATACTAGGAATTCTACATGATACTACAACATCAGTATAACTGAAAATGGATGTTGTGTTGGCTGAATGTTCCAGGCAGGGTCCTGACTGTTCTTCAGCTGGTGAACGTGGTCTTGTGTTAGGCAATGGCAGCTGGTCTGGCAAAACTTCATGGGCTCAATGACCTTGGACTCATAGACTATACACTTTGGCTCTAACCAGCACCATGCAGTCCTTTCCTCCTCAGAGTCAGAGGATGTTGAGCTTGTTCCCGCCTGAAAGCTTTCATCCAATGGGTCTACGGAATCTGTACTACTAAAGCTAGTGTCAATGTCATAATTAGCAGCAACAGTATTAGTCTGTAGGACACACGCTAGTCAGTGATTAGCAAACATTTTACTACTTTGTCCCCACTCAAACAAGGTACTATATCCACCCACCCCCCTCATGTCAATAGATCATGTATACTAACGTTCACACACACTACCCACCCCCAACAGACACCAGTAATATCACATCTAATTTTTATTCATTTGGCAGACTGTCATGAGCAATTAGGGTTAAGTGCCTTGCTCAAGACCACATCGTCACCCACGCCATCCCTTCCTTACTAATAACTCTGCTTTTCTCCAATTTAGACTTCAAGCTTTGCCTAAACAATCAACTAATGTCTAGATCCAGTATATTTATTTGCTCATCATCGAATCATGGAAATATTTATATCATTTATATCAATATCATGGAAAGGTGACTTACTCTAGTTCCTGGTGCTGAGCTTGATGTTAATGCCGCTGCAGATGTTGATGGGATCGGACTCTGTAAATAGAACACATAGGCCAGTCACGTTAGTCTCTGCGGTAGTTAGTTAGCTTGCTAGGTAGCTAACGGTTAGATACGGTCCTGTAGGCTGTAGCTAACGTAACCTAACGTAGCTAACGTTAGCTTGCAAAGTTACAAATCACCTCGCCAGATAGCAGCTGGTTAATTACATTGATTTGCTTTCGAATGTCAAGCCATAGTAAAATGAAAGCTAGCTAGCTCGATTTCGGGTTTACATAAACAAATGTAGTTTGCTAGCTAGCTAATTAGCTAAGTTAACTAGATAGCCAATTCAAAACATAACTTGTAGCAGTTATCGCGCTAGTTAACTATTGCATTCATGTCGTTGTCGCCTTTACACCGGCACTGTAGATAGCCTAAGTAAATCAGCACCGTTGGAAAGCTGGGATTCCCCTTTATTAAATAGTAGTCATGTAAAAAATATTCTAAGAATAGCCTAATTGACAAATAACTTGCTGTGCATAGATCTCCCTTGAAACATTCATATTTGAGCCTTGTATATAAGCATGTCTAGTTAGTTACCTTGCTTTGAAGTAGCCTACCTCATCAATTTGATCCCTGATTCATTGAATGAGGGAATCCTTTTATAAAGACAAAAGTATTTGATTGTAATGTTGCAATATTTTATGTCAAGGGTGGCAACCATCCTCCAGGATAGCTACTGGGTGTGCAGGCTTTTGTTCAAGCCAGCTGCTTAACAGGACCTTGATAAGCAGACTTGGGTGTTTTCAGGGCTGGAACAAAAGCCAAGCCTGCACACCCAGGAGCTCTCCAGATGGAGGGTTGACCACATGTGACTAACAGTGCAGTTCTACTTTATGGTGGGTAAAATGCCTTTGAACAAGGGCACAACGGCAGGACAACGTGGGATCAGGCACAGCAGCCTTCCAGTGTCAGTAATGCTTACTTTTTAATGTAGGCTATGATAATAGTCATGAACATTTGGTTAAAAGTAGTAGAGAAGTCATGGAACATGTGTGGGAACCCTTAACAGTGAATAATCAGAGGTCGCTATAGCATAATGCTCTTTGTGAATTTCGGTGAACATAGTCTAATAGACCGACTTGGAAAAAGACAGCTCCTGCACTTCTTTCATCCCAAGTCGAGCACTGGTTCTAATGATTACGTTTTCAGGTTTGACAAGGAGGACCTGATTGAACCACCCCCCCGTGTTTGTGTGTGTGTGTGTGTGGATGTGTGTGTGTGTGTGTGTGTGTGTGTGTGTGTGTGTGTGTGTGTGTGTGTGTGTGTATTTAGGGGGTCAGTGTAGGTGGAATTTCCCCATGTGTGAACAGACTCGGTAAGGCTGACTACCAATGGTATGGATGACACATCGCCCCCTGTGGCCAGCTTAGAGTACTGACGGACTGGACAGACGGATGGATAACACACACGCCAACATTGAATGCAGATGATACTGTGTAAACACACACACACACACACACACACACACACACACAGTCCGTCAACATCAGTGGCTGTCGACACACACGGTCTATTCCCCCACCAGCCCTCCCTTGGCTTCTGTGTCAGAAAAAGGAAAAGGAGCAGAGCTCGCACCTCTCCAGGCAAAACAATTGTTTTCTATAAGTAGATCCTGGCTGGCAGCGTCGGAAGGATACACCGAGGTAATGTAAGGCGTTCCTTGGCCGGGTGGCGGGATACAGTAAGGTAATGCAATGTGCGCCTTGGCTAGGTAGCCTGTAACGGTGGGCAGAGATCTCAGCACACAACAGATACTAAAACACAAAACAGTCACGTCATCATGCCTTGTCCCTGACCATGTGACCTGACCAGGAAAAACTGCTGACTCATAATAAGACTCATGTTCTCCCAGGCCCACAATGAATGAGAGCCAATCAACTAAGACAGTTAGAACCAATGACAAGCATGCATTCTTTTGATGCTCATACACAACAATGTCAAACGTAACTATTCTCATAGGAACCCTGCCATGAGCTGATCTAGGGTCAGTTTTGCCTGTTAGATCACAATTCGTGATCATCATTCGTACTCTATGGCCCCAGATCGTTACATGTGAATCTGGTGAAACATCATCCCTATTCCCATAGGAGCCCTGTGTTATGCTCACATGCAGTAAAGTATGAGCTATTACTGTAAACTCGAAAAACAAGAGATCATCGAAAACCTTTTGAACTACCCCCCCTGTTATTATTATTATTAAAGTTAATAATAATATGCATAACAATATCAACAATAACACAATATTTTAGTTCTCAATGTTTATTATGAGTTTAGTTGCAAAGCAGAATAAAAAATAATAAAAATATGAGGTAAACTCCCAGCAGAGCCTAAAGTCCAATGGGTATATCCTCTGGCGTGTTGATGTTAATGTGTTTATGTTCTCCGTATCCATAGCCGGAAGGATTTTGCAGTGCATGGTGATCGAACAGGTTTCCTGTTATATTCATCAGAGGTGTAGGTAGGAGGAAGTCTGTGAATCCAAAAAAATAGCAATTATACAGATGATTAACAAAATATGCACACAACAATATTCCTACCTTGGTTTTTGTGGTGAATGTGAATGAAAAAAACTGTTTTGGTAATAGGTTTCATACACATACCTTGTCCATAATGTAGAGGCCTCTGGGATATTCATTGAAGAGGTAAGGGAGGAGGATGGTAAATGTAATCTGCATAACATACCAATACCAATTGACATACCTTTGTATGCCCCATTGTCTGTATACCTGCAGACACAAAAGTGAGGAGTTCAGTCATCTGCACGCATTACAGCTAGCCTTCAACATATTCTTTCCTCTTTGTTGACAGACTTCCATTGAATTGTGTCCATTTTCTGTTTTAGAAAGATTTGCATAAATATGAAAAGATAGATGGTATCATCATAAAACTATATCAAGATTAGATCATACAAGGGACAAACCTTACCTTAAATTGAGGAGATCTTTACATTTTTCAATGAATTGCCAGCACCTGCTGTCCTTTCAAATTAAATTCCAAATGTTTCAGTTGGGCAGTCAAGTTCATGCGAGAACCCCCACCTCCTATTGGGGTTCTTGGAAGAACCTTTTGGGGGCCATTTTCAGTGCCAAGAACCTTAAGGTTCTTCAAAGAACTTTGAGGATATTAGAAGAACCCTGTTGAACCCCTAATTGTTTAAGTGCATAAGCTGTTAATCTCGCTATGGGCCAACACACACACACACACACACACACACACACACACACACACACACACACACACACACACACACACACACACACAGTAGCAGCATTAGAAAGGTGGTGTGAACCCTATGATCTTTAGCCTAGTTATTATCTCCTAATGTTGGCCCCACAGGCACCCCTCACTCCTCCACTTACACCCTCTTATGTGTGCCACAAAAGGGCCCCAGTTACACCCCTTGCTTTAGGGAGGAAGAATCACTCCATAGAATCACTCCATAGAACATGTTGAGAGTTCACTCATTATAACGTCATGACATTATGTGGGCTGTCGTACTTCATCTAGAAGATTGACGAGAAGTGAGATGAGAGACGTGTGTGTCTGTGTGTCTGTGTGTGTGTGTGTGTGTGTGTGTGTGTGTGTGTGTGTGTGTGCGTGTGTGTGTGTGTGTGCGTGCGTGTTTGCTTGTTTGATTAGGGATAAATGAGAGGCCAGTTTGAACAGCTGTGATTTTGCCCTTGTCAGAGTAGTTTAAACTAGGCCCCTAGACACTGATTTAAGGTCAGTTCTTCACTGCTCTCCCATAATGGTTTAAGACTAGGATTTGTGGAGATAATCTGACTTTAGATCTGTACCTAGGGGTAAATTGCATCCTGGTATCTCTCTGTGTCTGGAGAGACTCATACAGACCTTCCCAGTGAAACCCAGGTGTAGTTAGCCTGCTGTGTAAGCTACGCTAACTGGAAGTGTAAATCTCTATCTGAATGTGTATTGCAAATATTAGCGTTAGCATTCATATCTGTTGTGGTATTACATTGTGATCTGTTTATTTTTTATTTATTTTTATTTTTATTTAACCTTTATTTAACCAGGTAGGTGTGTACTCTCTGTCTGTCTTGTGTTGGATTGTCTGTATAAACTGTTTGTAGTTAGATATTAAAGTGTGCTCTGTAAAAACACTCATATCGGATGTAATCAATACTGGCTTATTATACAGTGTGCATAGCAGTGGGAAGTATTATTCTTAAGGATATGTTGACTTATCTTTCCCACTGCTGTGATGACATTGGGATTGGAATTCTGGCTCCTGATTGATTATTGATATCACTTTTTGCCCGCCATTATTGTATATTTACATGTCAGGGGTGTTTTGATAGAAAGAGGAGATATAAAACTATAGTCTATTGTTTTGTTTTTTCTCTTCCCCTACAGTATCTGTCGCTTCAGTGCGTTATGGAAGGTACATGTAAACAGAGGGACTCCTCCTTTCCAATAATTGGAAACACATACATTCTTTCTGTCAATGGTTGCTGTAGGCGACGGGCATGGCGGCATGCCAACCTGGGCCAGCGCTGCCATTGGGCATGGTGATTTAGGAGAGAGATAAGGAGGGACACGGCAGCGGTCGCTGTGGTTTCCACCTTGTGTTGTTGATTCTGGAAGCCTTAGAGCACTATGACATCACAGATTAGAGGGTTGATAATACAGTTCAGAGAGTTCATAATCTTGCATCATAACATATCCATTCCATAGAATTGTTATATGCAGGATCAGTGGAGGGAATTGAACCCAGTGAATTGAACACATTGAACCAACTGAATTGAGTGAATTGAACCGAGTGAATTGAGTGAATTGAACTAAGTGAATTCAGTAAACTTATAACAAGGATCAGAAACATTTGTTTGATCTCAGTCAGGGCTGCATCGGGCCAACGGGGGCATTGGCTATGTCTTCCAAGTGGTCCCAGAGCCAGGAGATATAGGACACCGATCGGAAGTTCGACATTCTGGCTGATGGATGGCTTGCTGGCAGAATGGAAGAACCGAGATCAGACATCTAAACTTAGAAAGTCAACAGAGCAGGGAGAGGCGAGATAAGAGATTGTGTTTTATTTGATTCATTTAACCTTTATTTGATCAGGGAGTCATACTGAGACCAAGGTCTCTTTTACAGATGAGCCCTGAATGACATAAATTACAGAAAATACACACATCAAAATAAAAATACCAAATGCAAGCAGAAAGAAAAACATGGTCATAAAAAATTTAATTGGCCTCGAGGCACCAAAACATCACATTTCTAAACACGTTGAAGATTGTTCCACAAATAAGGTGCAAAAAAACTCTAATTGGATTTACGTAGAGGCCAAAGACATTTCCAGAGTTAGCCATCGCTAAGACTGGGTGTGGTAACTAATATGTCTAAAGTTTGATAATGACGTTAGGTTCAGTGGGACTTTATAAATGAAAACATAGAAATGTATCAACCTACGTGACATCATGTGACCAACATATCTTGAGAGAGAGAGAGAGAGAGAGAGAGAGAGAGAGAGAGAGAGAGAGAGAGAGAGAGAGAGAGAGAGAGAGAGAGAGAGAGAGAGAGAGAGAGAGAGAGAGAGAGAGAGAGAGAGAGAGAGAGAGAGAGAGAGAGAGAGAGAGAGAGAGAGAGAGAGAGAGAGAGAGAGAGAGAGAGAGAGAGAGAGAGAGAGAGAGAGAGAGCAGGTTGAGAACCACTGCTCGAGAGGATACGGTAGATTTTCGGGAGAATGTGTGTATGATGTGTGTGTGCATGACAAGTTCAGGAGTGTGTGTGGCGTGTGTTGTCTTCTCCAGCCTTCAGTACCTGTCCTACATGTTAGGGCATTGGCACACCGCACAGCCTGTCTTCTCACCCGGACAGATTCTATGCTCTTCCCTCCTAAGCCTCTTCATCTTGAGAAATACACCCCTTCGGGTGGAAAAATACAGTATGGTACTCTATGTATTTGTGTTATTGCAGTAAAAGTTCCAACATGCCTGGGATAATACAGTGTATTGTATTGGTCATATCACAGCCCTACCCTCCGGCGTCATCTTGGTGAAGATGGCGCCCGGAGGGTAGGGCTGCCGTCTTATCGGCTCTTAACCAACCATGCAAAAAAAATATATTTTTGCATTGTTCATAACTTGTTTTGTACGTAATGTTGCTGCTACCGTCTCTTATGACCGGAAAGAGCTTCTGGACATCAGAACTGGGATTATTCACGTCAAATTGTAGTTCTTCTTAAATGAGTCGGACACAAGGGATATACTACGGCCATCCGACCCGGCCCAGAAACCCGTGATTCGCTGGAAAAGGAAACGTAGGTTTCGCGGAAAGACATGAGTATCAGGCGACGAGTGGCTAATCTGCCCTTACCTTCTGTTCTGTAGCTAACGTTCAATCGCTGGAAAATAAATGGGACGAACTGAAAGCACGTATATCCTACCAACGGGACATTAAAAACTGTAATATCTTATGTTTCATACAGCTGTCGGGTTATACACTCTATCGGCAGGACAGAACAGCAGCCTCTGGTAAGACACGGTGCGGGGTCCTATGCATATTTGTAAACAATAGCTGGTGCACAATATCTAAGGAAGTCTCAGGGTTTTGCTCGCCTGAGGTAGAGTATCTCATGATAAGCTGTAGACCACACTATCTACCTAGAGAGTTTTCATCTGTATTTTCGTAGCTGTCTACATAACACCACAGACCGAAGCTGGCACTAAAACCACACTCAATGAGCTGTATTCCACCATAAGCAAACAGGTAAACGATCATCCAGAGGCGGCGCTCCTAGTGGCCAGGGACTTTAATGCAGGGAAACTTAAATCAGTTTGACCTAATTTCTATAAGCATGTTAAATGTGCAACCAGAGGGAAAACAATTCTAGACCACCTTTACTCCACACACAGAGACACATACAAAGCTCTCCCTCGCCCTCCATTTGGCAAATCTGACCATAACTCTATCCTCCTGATTCCTGCTTACAAGCTAAAATTAAAGCAGCAAGCACCAATGACTTGGTCTATAAAAAAGTAGTCAGATGAAGCTACAGGACTGTTTTGCTAGCACAGACTGGAATATGTTCCAGAATTCTTCCGGTGGCATTGAGGAGTACACCACATCAGTCACTGGCTTTATCGATAAGTGCATCGAGGACGTTGTGCACCCAGGGATGGTACATACATTACAGGCAACATTCGCACTGAGCTAAAGAGTAGAGCTGCCGCTCTCAAGCTTATAAGAAATCTCGCTATGCCCTCCAACGAACCACCAAATCCTGGACTTCCTGATGGGCCGCTCCCAGATGGTAAGGGTAGGTAACAACACATCCGCCATGCTGATCCTCAACACAGGGGCCCCTCAGGGGTGCGTGCTCGGTCCCCTCCTGTACTCCCTGTTCACTCATGACTGCAGTGCCAAGCACGACTCCAACACCATCATTAAGTTTGCTGATGACACAACAGTGGTAGACCTGATCACCGACAACAATGTGACCTCACATGAAGGTATGCTACTGAGATAATGAGTTTGTTTGTTTATTTTGATCCCCAGTAGCTTTTGCAGAAGCAGCAGCTACTTTTCCTGGGGTGCTTCCTTAGCTAAAGGTCAGCTGCTGAGCTGAAGGGATGCTACTGGGCTAAAGGTCAGGAATTGACATTGATTGATGTCAGGTGATTGTCTACTGGTATTTGAGGCAGTATTCACGTCACACAAGGACACTAGCTCTGAGGGACACAATTCACATGATTGATAACAATAGCTATGTCATTTTGTACTAATCAATCAAACGTAAGGTTATATTCAAGAAATACCTGTAAAGAGAAGATGATATGTGGCATTAGCCAAACATGCAGTCCTGCCAATACAGTTTGGACTTGTTGCAGTAAAACGGTCTTTCTCTTGACAGAGTGGGTTGGGGGCATGGCATACCTAAACCAAATCCCTTGGCCCCCTATTGGCCCCTTTTGTCTTCAACACGACGGGATTGACATGGAATTTAGAGTTTAGTAGCTCAGTTTCCAAACAGTTGCCTTGTGGAACTGTCATAAACCGTCTGAACTTGTGTCCGGGCACCTGTTTACATGTTCTCTCGTTAGAGAAAGATATGAGGCACCTGTTTACATGTTCTCTCGTTAGAGATAGATATGAGGCACCTGTTTACATGTTCTCTCGTTAGAGAAAGATATGAGGTCTGGAAGCAGCTTAGGGTACTCCAGTCCTCAGTTTACTTTAGCCTAGCCAGGTTCACTGTAGTCGGTATCAAATCAAAACCAAATCAAATTCAAATGTATTTGTCACGTGCGCCGATGACGACAGGTGTAGGTAGACCTTACAGTGAAACGCTTACTTACAAGCCCTTAAACCAACAATGCAGTTTTAAGAAAAAATTGTCTTAAGAAAGTATTTACTAAAATAAACTGAAGTAAAAAATAAAGGAAAAAAATACATAATAATTAAAGAGCAACAATACCGGGGGTACAGAGTCAATGTGCGGGGGCACAGGTTAGTTGAGGTAATTGAGGTAATATGTACGTGTAGGTAGAGGTAAAGTGACTATGCATAGATATGGGTGATACAGTCGGTTAGGCTACAATTGCGTTTCGCAAGAAGAATTCATAGGTTTAGTGGGAGAAACACAAAGTGGAACATTCCCATAGATGTTTACCGGTAAAACACACACACACACACACACACACACACACACACACACACACACACTCCCATTCCCCCCACCATAACCTTCCAAATGATCTAGCTTGCTGTTTACGAAATGTGAAAAATAAATCTGATATTGATTAAGGATGATCACCACGTCTTTTGTCATGAAGTGCAGGTAGCCTAGCAGTTAAGAGCATTGGGCCAGTAACCAAAAAGGTCTCTGGTGTGAATCCCCAAGCCGACTATGTGAAGAATCTATTGATGTGCCCTTGAGCAAGACACTTAACCCTAATTGCTCCTTTAAGTCTCTCTGGATGAGAGTGTCTGCTAAATGACTCAAATGTAATTGTGTTAACAATATTTACAATATTTTGCTTTGGTTCCTGTTTGGATTCATTTACACAACAACTTCCTCTACTTGCTAAGGATGGCCTCTTATTGGATGGCCCACATTGGTGGATACTTTATGAGTATGTTTCTCTCTCCCACTCCCTACTCTCTTCTTTTCCTTTCTCTATGACATCTCTTCATCTTCCCTTTTCATCTCTCCCTCTCGTGTTGTTTTCCCTCTATATCACCGTAACAGAGTCAGAGTGAGGTCAGATATACACCACCTGTCACACAGACTGACACACGTTGACAGACCAGACTACTAGATTTACATTTACTCCCTTTAGTCCCTTTAACAACATCCCATCTCTCACACAAAAGGTCCCTCCATTCCTCTACTCCTCCATTCTTCCATCCCTTCATCCCTCCAGCCTTCTCTTCTTTAACAACGTACATTATTTATTTTTTACAGAAAGGACAGGAAAGACATGTGGCTAATGTGTACTCTCTCGCTCCCTCTCTTTCCTCGATCATTCCATCCATCACTCCATCTTGCCATCCCTCCATCCATCTCTCATCAAAGACCCACTAAGGCAGGTTTAGTCGGTTTTCTTTGCATGACAGTTTGTTAACATCATGGTCAAATACAGTATGCACTACCTGATGAGGTCACTCAGAGATCAGTCAATCAGGTTTAACTGTCAACGAGGGACTTTTATGTTGTCAGGCAGGGTTAGGGAGTAACTGATTACATGTACATGTAATCTGTTACATGTAATCTGATTACAAAATAATTTTACCAACAAAAATATTGTAATCATATTACAGATACTTTTGAAAAACTAGATAATTACTTCTTGGATTACTTTTACATTTTTTTTTTGTCTTCTGTTTTCTCAATGACATTTAATTCAGCTTTGAAAAAAGGCTCATGATTAAGTTTGTTCCATCTGAGCGAGACTTACCTGACCACAAGTCAGAGACCACTATGACACACCAAATGTTTGTTGGATCCTTTTTGTCTTCTTCTTTGGCCTCTTAAAGGGAAAGTAATCCGATTACATTACTGAATGGGGGGGGGGGGTTGTGTCGAGGAGCTGGGTAACACTTTGATTGACAGATAGTGGAGTGATGAGGTATGATCTAGCACTTAGTAAACAGGGAGACTTCTGGGAAGAAACACAGAGGGGCAATACTAAGGCCTGAATGTGTGTCAGAGCAGTGATGTGATTATTAAGGTGGATGTTTAATAGCACTGAGGTATGTACCTGGTGTTTACTCTGTCAAGTATAAGCAAATAGGTCTGATTGATTGATAAACATTGGTTAAATATTGAGAGACAACATTGGGTTACTTGGAGATGACAGACTCACATCTGTATGTCAATGGCTGTTGGATGTTGGATGTAGTGTGTGTCTGTATTTGTGCGTGCTTGTCTGTGTGCAATATTTTGTGAATGGTAAAGAAAATCTCAAAGAACCCTCCTCATTGAGAACACGTTCTACGACAGGCATAGAAGTCCACCCAATCCAAGGCAGCTCCTTCTGCTCCAAAGCCTGTTTCATCTCTTATCTCAACACAGAAATTAAATCCTCATCTCTCTCTCTCTCTCACTCACTCACTCTCTCTCTCTCTCTCTCTCTCTCTCTCTCTCTCTCTCTCTCTCTCTCTCTCTCTCGCTCTCGCTCTCTCGCTCTCTCCTTGTTTGTCAGAGAGTGTAAATGAATCCTTCTCTCCCGCCCCGAAGGGTGTGTGTGTGTGCGCTCGTGTGTGTGTGTGTGTTAGGCTTGGGCTGTATAACGTATACCAGGATATTTTGAAATGCAGGGGTAACTTAGTTAACTATCTAAGTAAGATGTGCCAAATAAATTATCTCCAGCTCAGGGCTCCAGCTATGCATTTGGTTTGCTAGCTTGCAAGATCTTCTTAGTTACAGTATTGACTATCAATCCCCTCCTGGATAAAGATCCCATCTGCCTAAATTGTTTTGTACAGAATTTTATTCGTATTTTTATTATATACCGTGTATATATTATGTTTGGAAAGAAATAGCGCCCCTTGTGTGCACTGCCTGTAATACCGTATACCCCGTTTTGGTACAGGAACGGTATTACGGTATGAAAATCTGGATACCGCCAAACCCTAGTGTGTGTGTGTGTGTGTGTGTGTGTGTGTGTGTGTGTGTGTGTGTGTGGGGCCGCAGATTAGTCCTTAAGTTCCACCCTATTGTACATCTCCCCCACTGGCTTTTCATAGGGAATCAGGGAAAGTAGAAAGTCAAGGTGTGGTGTCTTTAAATGAATAATCCTTTAGAAGACACTCACACACACAAACACACGTACACACACACATACACACTTGGCGTGGGAACCCAATAGAGTAGGGCATCAACATGTGCGGTAGGATACTTTCACATCAGGATTTTGACTGAGCTGGAAGCTGAATAGAGAGAGAGGGAGTCCCATGACAAAAGTTTGACGGCTCCCTTTTCTTTGTCTTTTTGTCTCTCCCAGTGTTATTTTTCTCTCTTTCTGTTTTATCCATTGTTCGTTGACAGGCCTATGTCTGTGTATCCATGTGTTTCTCTGCGCACATGTCTGAAGTAGCATGTGGAGACCATGGCCTCTCTCTTTCTGTCTTTACGCTCTCTCTCTTTCTTTCTCTCTTTTTCTGTCTTTACTCTCTCTCTCTTTTTCTCTCTCGTTCTCCCACTCTCTTTGTCTCCCCCTCTCTCTCCCTCTCCCTCTCCCTCTCCCCCCCTCTCTCTCTCTCTCTCTCTCTCTCTCTCTCTCTCTCTCTCTCTCCCTCCAGTGGAGTAACCTTGCCCTGCTTCTGTCACTCTGATTAGCATGAGTGTGGAGATCAGAGGAAAGAGTGCAGGAAAGAGAGGGAGAACTTGACCAACAGAGAGAGCGAGGAGAGAGGGCAGACTTTCCTTTCCCTCTCTTTCTATCTACCCCCCCCCCACCCCCCCTCCTTCACTTGTATTTGTTAGAGAACCCCCCTGTAAGAGTGAGGTCAAGAGTTTCAGGAGGTAGCTAGTGACATGTCTGCTGGTCATGTGAAGTGGTCTATGATCTATGAACCTGGGACTGTGTTTGCTCAACGTTTCAGCCGCAACAACCTGTAGGGGTGTTCACCATGCACCTTGTGGTGTACACACACACACACACACACACACACACACACACACATTCACATCTGTATGGCCAGACACCACAACAGACTGTGAGGTCCTCTTACAGGGCCCCTGGGATCCTGGGCCTAATTCCATATAACTTTGGCCTTGCATTCCTACCCCTGTCCCTTCACCTATCACATCCCCTACCCTTTCACCTCCACGAGGGGCCCTCCATGAGGGGTATAACTTACACTCACACTACAATCACGAACACACTACCCGTACAGACACACACATAGCTATCACAACCACCTCACTCTTTACAACCCACATCCGTACAGCT
This sequence comes from Oncorhynchus mykiss, assembly GCF_057628025.1. Lineage (NCBI taxonomy): Eukaryota > Metazoa > Chordata > Actinopteri > Salmoniformes > Salmonidae > Oncorhynchus > Oncorhynchus mykiss. Next base: position 32,297,251 of record NC_143042.1, read on the forward strand.
CCAAACCCTGTCACCTTTCGCACCCCCTCAAACCCCCCCCCCCCCCCCCCCCCCCTCTCCTCTCACCTCAACCTGTATTCAGGGGTAGATGTAAAATAGTAAATGAAAATCCGGGGCACTCAAATTAATATGATGTGCTACTTTTGGTATGGTATGGTATGGTATGGTATGGTATGTGTTCATTTGTGGTTTTCCATCATCCATTTCGTATGATATGTTACAAATAACAATTTGATATTTTACGAATTGCAATTTGTACAATATTTTAAGAATTTGCAATACATATGATATGAATTCCAATTTGTTGTGGCTAACGTTGGTTGGGTGGCTAACGCTGGGTGGCTAATATTAGCAAATCCAGGGGTTAAGGTTATGGGAAGGGTTAGCTAACATGATAAGTAGTTGTAAAGTAGCTAAAAACAGTAAGTAGTTGCAAATTAGCTAAAATGCTAAAGTTGTCCACGGTGAGATTTGAACACGCAACCGCTGGGTTGATAGACGTTCCCATTATAAGCCTACCTATCGATGCCGACCAACCACCCTCCTTTCATTTTTGTCTTCAATAACCTTCTGTTTCATGTAACCATACCAAATGTAACATGTACTAATTTGAGTGTCCCGGGTTTTTGTTTACTGTGCCACGTCTAGTCTATGAGACCAGGCTGCTCACCTCCCCAGGACGCAACCGACACCCTTTCATCCCTAATCGCATTGAAACGCCATCCCTGACCCTTGACCTCTAGCTAGCCCCTAGCTGGCCCCTAGGAGCCCCTAGCCCAGGACTGCTGCTGGGTTGTTTTAATCCTCTATGAAAGGACCTATATTGCATTGTTCCCGGTCCCAGACGGTCTCAACATTGACTGACTGACAGACTGACTGGCTGTTCATGAGTAGGCTTCGACTCTGTGTGTAGACCTACACACAGAGTTTCTCACATGAGAGGTTGTTTTCCGTTCCCGCTCTGGTTTCTAAGAAAGGAGCATGCGCATTGTTCTGTGAATGGGCTTTGGTATGTGTGAGATGGCTTATGTACTTTATCTATGCTAATAGTGTGATGGATTTGAAGTTGTTGTAGGTATTCCAACGAAGCATAACGTGCAAGGACTATTGAGACATGCACCTATCTTAAAAGTCCCTGCATTGGTTAACTGTTCATTTTAGAATTGATTTAAAAAAAAGAAGAAAATGAAAGCACCATGTGGCCTTGCACACAAAGACAAGTCTGACATGCTTTTAAGATATGTGCCTGGTCGGTCCCTCAGATCCTCTGGCCTTTTAGTTGTTCCAAAGGTCATAACCAAACATGTTGGTGAGTCTAGCCTTCAGCCACCATGGTCCTGACATTTGGAACAGCCTGCTGAAGGATCCGAGGGCCTCAGAAACTGTAGAAACCTTTTTAGAAACCTTTCTAGCTGTGCTTTTCAGTCATGCTACAGTATCTATTTTATTGATTTTATCCCATTTTATATATCTTAAACATTTTAATCTATTTTAATGCATCTCTCAGTCCACTGTTATTAGTGTTTTTTTTGTTTACTCTCTTAATTTGTCCAACTTTGTTTTACCGTCTCGTTTGTATCTTTCTCACCTTTTATTATTTTATTTCGGACTTTGAAATGCATCCGCTTTCTTTAAGAAATGTGCTTGATGAATAAAGGTTGATGTGATTATTGAAATGGGCAGGGGGAGACGTTTTAAAATGTGTATTCATTTTGAACAAAAGCTGCATTAAGGTTGACGCGTGATTGATAAACTACGATAGCAGATCCCCTATGTGTTCCCCATGTAAGAGCTCTACTTATAAGATAGTGGTTAGACTGGCCTGGTATGTGGCACCCGGTCTTTTCCTCTCTATTTCTGATCATTTCAAACATGTTAAATGTGTTGTGTATTTGTGTCAGTGGCATGATCAAACCCACTACGCATCTTTAACAAAAAAATCACGGCGGTTGTTTATTCCTCATATAACACTTTACATCGTCATAAGATATTAGTTAGCAGACGTGGATCCAAATTATAGATCAAACACTTATTCTATATTATTCCGTTGGTTCAATTGTACCCGGCAAAGACAATCAAATCAAATGGAGCACTTGAAAGTGTTGGTCCTAGAGGTTAAGCCTGGTACTGTATGTGGTTCTCTCTCGCAACTCAATTCAAAGGGCTTTTTTTGGCATGGGGAACATATGTTTACATAACCAAAGTAAATGGAATAGGCAATAAAACAAAAGGGAAATAAACAAGGGAAAGATGAGTAAACATTACACTCACAAAAGTTTTTAAAAGCGTATAGAGGTTTCAAATGTTTTATTATTGGCTATGTACAGTGTTGTAAAAGTGTGCACGTAGTTGAAGTATAAAAGGGAAAAGTATTCAGACCCCTTGACTTTTTCCACATTTTGTTACGTTTACAGCCTTATTCCAAAATGGATTAAATACATTTTTAAAAATGATCCGCAATCTACACACACTACCACATCATGGCACAGCGAAAACAGATTTGGGGGAATTTTTGCAAATGCATTAAAAATCCAAAACAGAAATATCTTATTTACATAAGTATTCAGACCCTTTGCTATGAGACTCGAAATTGAGCTCAGGTCCATTCTGTTTCCATTGATCATCCTTGAGGTGTTTCTACAACTTGATTGGTGTCCACCTGTGGTAAATTCAATTCATTGGACATGATTTGGAAAGGCACACGCCTGTTTATATAAGGTCACACAGTTGACAGTGCATGTCAGAGCAAAAACCAAGCCATTAGGTCGAAGGAATTGTCCATAGAGCTCCGAGACAGGATTGTGTCAAGGCACAGATCTGCGGAAGGGTACCAAAAATTGTCTGCAGCATTGAAGGACCCCAAGAACACAGTGTCCTCCACCATTCTTAAATGGAAGAAGTTTGGAACCACCAAGGCTCTTCCCAGAGCTGGCAGCCGAGCCAAACGGAACAATCGGGGGAGAAGAGCCTTGGTCAGGGACGTGACCAAGAACTTGTTGGACACTCTGGCAGAGCTCTAGAGTGTACCTGTTTTAGCTTTGTCATTATGGGGTATTGTGTGTAGATTGATGGTGGGAATTAAAAAATATATACATTTTAGAATAAGTCTGTAACCTAACAAAGGCACTGTAGGTTGTATTTGCAATGCTGTTTGTGCTCCACTGGTTGCCCTTTTGCCCTGGCAACGACACAAATCTTGCTGCTGTGATTGGATAGTGCAGGTTTCTCTATCTCTCCCTTGTGGCTCAGTTGGTAGAGCATGTGGCTTGCATGGGGCTTGCATGGGGCTTGATTCCCACTAAAGGGCTTGCATGGGGCTTGCATGGGGCTTGATTCCCACTAAGGGCTTGCATGGGTCTTGCATGGGGCTTGATTCCCACTAAGGCCAACCATATGAAAATGTATTCCCGCCTCAAGTCGCTTTGGATAAAAGTGTCTCCTTAATGGCATACAGTACACAATGTAATACTAACGGTCTCTCTCTCTCTCTCTCTCTCTCTCTCTCTCTCTCTCTCTCTCTCTCTCTCCAGGGGACGACAGGAGAACCGTGTAATGGGTTGGACTGTAGTGGGGGATGCAATTGTAATCCAGAGAAAGGCAGCAGGGTAAGGCATGAATACATCTCTATTCTCTCCCTCTCGCACACATTCACTGTGACCGACCCGCTGGATCCGGTCTTATGTACCAACATTTGAAATAGTGTTTTTTTACATTGGATAAAAATAGAGACTTGGATCTAGAAAATCGGATATCATCGACTACAGTTGAGGAACAATGGGAAAGTAATTCTGCTTTGAAAGTTGATACACTTGTAACCCCACGTTTGAGAAAATGGCCCTTGAATGTTTTGATACACCTGTTGGAGAGCTCTTCTTCACACCCTCTTAAGCTTTAGCCCCACCCATCTCTTTAAGGATTCACATGTGAGGCCGTGTGCTAAACACGTGAGTGAGTATGGTAGTGTATTAAACAACCAACGATTTCAACGATTTCCTCAGTAAAGTAGCTATGAGCAAAATCTGTGCTAGTGAGAAAAGAACGTGAACGGGTTAATTCAAGAAAAGCAAAGGTGTTACGAATGTAAATGTGTTTTGTATTTTTTTTTGTCAGATGCACGCACACACACACACACACACACACACACACACACACACACACACACACACACACACACACACACACACACACACACACACACACACACACACACACACACACACACGCACATACACACACACTCTCCTTTAAAAGCGTGCCTACGCACTAAAATCAAACTCCTTTTGTTTTAACATCTTATTTAGATCCCTCAAGCACCAACTGACCACTTATAGTTCAAGAGCGTAAACGAATCAGTCATTCTAAAAAGATAGACATTAGCCAGAAATGTGTTGCACACTTACGTAGATTATTACTTTAATAGTCTTCGGAAAAATATCCTCTGCTGTTGCTGCCGTGATGGCTGGTTTATTTCGTCTTCTGTCCTCGTCTCCACAGTATATAGGAGAGTCCAAGCTCAACGGGTCCTAACCATACCTGTCTAGCTGTGTTCAGCCCTTTGCTGAAGTTGATACCTGCAGGCTAGGAATAGTCATAGTCAATTACCTTACCTAACCCTGATCTGAGAGAATTAGACACACACAACCACACACACACACACACACACACACACACACACACACACACACACACACATAGTGCACACACATACGAGTGCTCGGACACACACACACACACACACACACACACACACACACACACACCTACACACACACCTACACACACACACACTATCCCTGCTTCTCACCTGTAGCTACTTGATAACCTTTTACCAATGTGGTCTCATGCAGTGACAATGCCCAGGCTAGACGAATCTGGATGCTGGCCAACAGGAATGTTTCCCTGTGTTCTGGGCTAGGCAGGTCTAGATGTTGGCAAACAGAGATGTTACCCTGTGTTTCTCCCTAAGGCCTGACAGTGGCTCCTTTACCTGCTCTGGCCTCGCTCCAAGCCACTGTTTGTTCTGTCCTGCTACTGCTCCACACCTTGTAGAGTCTGTCTGTCTGTGTCTGTCTGTCTGTGTCTGTCTGTCTGTGTCTGTCTGTGTCTGTCTGTCTGTGTGTGCCAGCGATCACTCCCAAATTCTAAATGCCAGGGGGAGGAACACTAGTGGACACATGCCCCACCCCTATCCATTATCCCTCCCATCCCCCTTTCACCCTTACCTACACCCCTGCCCCCCGCCCCTCACCCCCTAACAAAACATTACCAGATCATGTCCCTGAATTACTTTTTGTGCGTCTCAAATGGCACCCTATTCTCTACGCAGTGCACTAAGTTTGACCAGAGCTCTATAGAACCTGGTCAAAAGAAGTGTACTACATAGGGAATAGAGTGCCATTTGGGACTCAAGCCTACAACCTCACCTCGCCCTCTTGCCGACAAGAATTGTTTTGACACGGGGGGAGGGGATAAACAAACAAATAAAAACAACGACATCACGGGGTTGATTTATGATCGGATGAATAGAAGAAAAGAACGTGAGATGTTTAACATGACGTCTAGCTAGTGCTAACTGCTGCCGACGTGTGTGACACTAATATCACAGTAGCCACTAGCCAGTAAGCACAAACTATTTAACAATTCGAGCAACTTAATTCTAAAACATATTACCATTTTGAATAATGCAACCAAACCATATCCCACTCGAATAATGCTAAAATCCACAAGCATGTGCAGGAAATTAAAGAGTTTATTTTCTCGTCCGCACACATTAAACTAGCTGATAATACAGCTATTAGACCCAGTGCAGTCAAGCACAAAAACAAAACACTATTGAGATTTAATGCTACGGCAACCATTTCAGAATGTAACTATTATTTCAGGTAAAAACGTAATAAAACAAGTCAAATTTTTTTTGGGGGGGAATGACTACATTTCAGCTGTTTTGAAAACATGGCTGTGCTAAAACAATTTTTACTGTAAGAGCGTTGGCTCGACGAGACAATTCTGTTTACACTGCCCTGCTTTTGGGGGGGGGGGGGGGGGGGGGGTCGTGCTCTACCTCACATGGAGGCTGCTGAAGGGAGAACGGCTCATAATAATGGCCCGAATGGAGTACATGGAATGGTACCAAACCCATGGTTTTCATGTGTTTCATACCATTCCATTCACTCCGTTCCATTCCGTCCTCCCCTCAGTAGCCTCCGCTGTTCTGGAGGTAGCGGTCGAGACATGACAAGTTCACAGTGTAGCCGAGGGTATTTTTAACGAAAAGTATATGTGTGAAGACCCTGTAAGTTAAGGGGGGGGGGGGGGGTATAGCATTGTAAAATAGCACTGGGTGGGTTCACAACAGCGTAGTACTGACAGCTACTGTCTACCGCAGAAAATAACCATGTCCTTACCTCGTAGACCATGTCGCAGGAGGGGTCAGCTAGAGAGGGCTCATAGCCTCACGTTATCACTTGGCTTCCTACCCCACACAGCGAATAAACAACTTCAAGAATAGGACAAGGAACTGGTGATGGAGTGAAAGAATAATGGAAGGAACAAGAGGACGCGGTGATAAGCAAAACAATGAAATAAAAGAGGACGATATCGAAAGTAGAGTGGAGACTCCCATCCTGACTCGTGTCCTCCGGACAGATGCCCTAGACACCTCTCGTGCCAAAACGTTTGTGGTGGTCTGATGTGGTGTGTATAGATTTAGATGAGTGAGACAGGTTAACCTCTCAGGGAGGCTGTTTTCTACGCCTCAAGCCTCATTCAGACCTTCTCCCTTTGCCAAAGCGGATTTTTTTTTTATCATTGCCAGTATCTGTATCACACCCATGATGCATCATGCTAATGTTTTCAACACTTGATGTAAGGTTTAGTCATTAGGTATGGCTACAGGACAGAACATTGAATTATATGGTCAAGTTCAATAACATGAGTCATTGTCTGTGGATTTGACACTTGCAGGCATGGTCCAAAGAAACATTGTAGAAACATATCATCCTAAAGTATTTCCAATTCATTTGGCAGAATACCCACCTCCAGTTGGAACAAGCTGTTTAGCCCAGGGGACAGAGAAAATGTTCCTCTCTCTCTCTCTCTGGGGCTCTTTCTCTCTGTGTCCCTGTTGATCTCTCTCTCTTTCTTTCCCCTCTCTCAACCCCCCCCCCCCCCCCCTCTCTCTCTCTCTTTGATTCTCTATGTTTAGTGTACTCTGACTGAGTGCACCTTTTTAGATCAGTTTTGCCTCTCGTGGCCTTGATCTATCTGGTTATTTATTCTGTGTGGTGCAGTTAGAATTATATTGGCAAGCTAAAAGGCTCCACACACACGCAAACACACACACACACGTTGTTTTTCTAATCCGACTAAATAGCTTTTTATGTTGTCAGATGAACTGATATCAAAGTGAATCATTTTAGCTTCGCCAGTGGGCTGCAAACATCTCACACTCTCTCTGGTTGGCTCGGTTGGCTCAGACCGACCGTAGGTGTGCTGAGCAGCTGTCGGTGTGTGTGTGTTTGCGTGTCTATGTCCATGTCTGTGTCTATTCCAACGCAACCTCCAGAGATTGAGTTGGGTTGGTCTTATTCATTACGTGTGTATGCGTTAGTCCCCTTGTCCATGTCTGTGCCTCAGCTCCCTAGCGGCTTTCAGCAGTCTGACACACTAGTCTTACCAGCACAAGGACCTACTTACTACCTCTACGGTACCCAGTCTGTAGCCAAACAGCAATTACCTAAGGGCTGTCTGAGGCAGTACACACACAGTGGGGCTGCAGCCTACACTTACACAGACACACGGATAGAGGCCTTGCAGCAAATAACATAGTGGCGACTATATTACGCTCCACACACACACACACACACACACACACACACACTCCTATTGTTTAACGCCAACCCTAAGTGGAGGGTGTTGGTTTGTCTCTGCTCAGTTTTCTCCTGTCTCAAAGGCACGTTTTGAGGTATTTGTCTTAACCACAGATCTGGGATCAGATAAGACTACCACAGACGTCAACCACAATGGGGACTTTACAGAAAAAGAAAGACACGAGATCAGTTTAGGCGGAAATTGAGAAGCACGCTTGAGGTAGACGTAGGTATTTAAATCTGATTATATCACCTGAATCATAACCTTAAACATAAGCAAAACTTGCACTGGAAGCATGTTTGAGTGGAGGTTTGTCTTCTAATCTACTGATATAGGATCCGATTAGCCTACCATTATAACAACCATAACCATAACGGGATGACATGCCAAACCGACATAAGATCAGTATCTAAGCCCTACAGAGTATCATCCCTATTCCCCTATTCCATTGGAAGCTATTAACCCCATATCTAGGATCAGATCAGCCTACCACCCAATAACCATAAGTGGGGATCAGTGTCTCAGGCAAAAGACATCCTACCTCTACCTCAACCAGCCATCCTACTCTCTTAGAAAAAAAGGGTTCCAAAAGGGTTCTTTGGCTGTCCCCATAAGATAACCCCTTTTGGTTCCAGTTAGAACCCCTTTTGGTTCCAGTTAGAACCCCTTTTGGTTCCAGTTAGAACCCCTTTTTGGGTTCCAGTTAGAACCACTTTTTGGGCTCCAGTTAGAACCCCTTTTTGGAACCCCTTTTTGGGTTCCAGTTAGAACCCCTTTTTGGGTTCCAGTTAGAACTCCATTTTGGGTTCCAGTTAGAACCCCTTTTTGGGCTCCAGTTAGAACCCCTTTTTGGGTTCCAGTTAGAAACCCTTTTGGGCTCCAGTTAGAAACCCTTTTTGGGCTCCAGTTAGAACCCCTTTTGGGTTCCAGTTAGAACCCCTTTTGGGCTCCTTGTTACGCCCTTTGTGGTAAGAGTTGGAATCCAAAAGGGTTTTACCTGGAACCAAAAGGGTTCTACCTAGAATCAAAAAGGGTTCTCATATGGGGACAGCCGAAGAACCCTTTTAGGCTTTAGATATTTGCTTTTTTTTCTACGAGTGTACACATCGCTTAGCCATCTCGGCCCAAGTTACACCCTCCAAAATGGACACCGTGCCAGCTGCATTATGTCATTCTCCATGTACATTTCCACCTCCACCCTTTGTCTTAGCTGTCTCTGAATCAATGATGCCATACAATACCAGGACGGCACCATCAAGTGATTTCTAATCAGGTTATTATCTACAAACGCCTTAATGTAATAAATAATACTGTGACATATTGGAACATGTCCATTTAGAGTCTAGGCTTAGAGGAGGATCAGCTGGCAGGGAAACATATCGACAATAACATCTGGGATAAATGTTTACACTGTGGGACCATAAATCTGGAGATGGGACACACACACTGATACATACAGGTACCCCCCCCCCCCTTATCTCATCCCGATCTCTATCTTAGGCCTATCCCTTAGCCTCTATCCATAGATGGGAATCCACTTATACATGGACACACCAAGAGAGAGAGAGAGAGACGTTTCCACCAGAGGTGAGGGGTCGCGGAGGGACAACAGGATGCTTTGTGTTAACATCAACACCAGGCATTTATCTGCTTAGGGCCTCGGGCCCCAAGGGACCACACCAAGACCCAGGGCCCTGAAACATATGTCTTCACTTTGGGAAAGAGAGAGAGAGAAATGGAGAGGTAGGAAATTAAACAATGCAAAGCTGTGTGGATTTGAGATCATCAAAGCCTTGTGGCCTTAGTGCTTCTTTAGTCAAAATCAGTTGCTGATCTTTTACAAATACACAGAGGATCAGTGTAATAGAATGTGTATACTTGTTACTCTAAAAGTCTTTAAGAGATTAAGCTTACTCCTACACAGAGCCAGTAGGGGGTTAGGCATGAGAGGATAGTGAACTCCCTCTTCCCCTCTCCCCCTCTTTCTCTATCTTCCTCTGTCCCTCTTGGGCCCCTCGATGAAAGAGTACGTCCCTGGACCTCCAGCTTGACCGAATTCCTTACCCTAATCTTATTTCAGAGAGGGAGGAGCGAGATCGAGAGGCCGACAGATAAAGAGACCGATGGGGAGGAGATGAGATGAGGGGGTGGAGGCGGTAGTGATGATGCTGACGAGCAGATGGAGGGTCTTCTAGACACACACACACAAAAACACACATTGTGACTCTGATTGCACACTGAGCAGATCAGAGCTGGCGCTATGAGAACTCTTTGAGCACACTACTCTCTCCCTCTTCCTATCTCTCTCTCTCCCTCTTTCTCACTCCCTCCATCTCTCTCTAAATGTTTTCTAATGTGCCGTTTTTGTCATTATTAGCGGTGTCTACGTTTTGCTGACTGGCTTCCAACTCACAGTCCCGTGTTGAATGCCGAGAGAGAGAGAGAGTGTGTGTGTGTGTGTGTGTGTGTGTGTGTGTGTGTGTGTGGACCAGAAGTGCCCACAAGAATAGTAAACGAACGGATATTTGACCAACTGGGGACATTTTTTTAGCTCCACCAAGTCAAATGCTATTTCTAGGGGGTTTATGGTTAAGGTTAGAATTATGTTAGGGGTTAGGATAAGCTGTACAAGACTGTGTGCGTACACTCGCCCACTACCTCTGCAACAACCTGCGCCCCTCAACCCTTCTCTCTGAAAAGCACTTTTCTGTTTTATCAGTTCATGATCCACCTCTTCTAACCCAAGCAGAACCTCCTAGTTCAGTCTAAACATTAACTAAAGGCTTGTTTAGGCTTACAGCAGGTTGACCTAAACAAGTACACACACACACGCACACACACCATGAGACGCACACACACTGAGAAATGATGGATGTATAGAATTTGAGCAACTTTTTACCTCCCACAGAGTTGGTCAGACCTACAAAACACCGTCCATGCATACACACAAACACACAGACAGGCTCAGGATGTTTATCAGTTCATCATAACATAGACACATTGGTGATGATGATAGTGTGTTAGGTGGATCTGGGGTTTTCCATTCCTTTTAGTCAACTAGCCTTCTTTAAAATAAAAAAAATGTTTGCTTCAGAGTGAACTCTGTGACTTTTCTACTTTGTTTCGGCCAAGCGGGTAAATGTACCTAACATTCCTAAAGATTCATCCGCTGTACAGTGAGTAGGTCAAGGACACTTTGAAGTTCTAGTGCCCAGGCAGGACCAACTCTCACCCATTTAAAAAAAAAGATATATATTCTACCCTTATTTTACCAGGTAAGTTGACTGAGAACACATTCTCAGTTACAGGGGAGAGGTGGAGGAGGAGGATGAATGAGCCATTTGGAACCCGATGATGATTAGGTGGCCATGATGGTATGAGGGCCAGATTGGGAATTTAGCCAGGACAGACACCGGGGTTAACACCCCTACTCTTACAATAAGTACCATGGGATCTTTAGTGACCTCAGAGAGTCAGGACACCCGTTTAACATCCCACCCTGAAAACTGTACTGACAGGTCAGGCGTACTAAACTTCAGGAGGACTAACTTTGACTTTGAACTGCTACACATACATACCTCCTCTCGCTCTCTCGCTCTCTCTCTCTCTTTCTTCTTATCTGCCATCCTCCCTGACTCCCTCCCTTCTCCCCTCCCCTCATGTCCTATCTGACCTTTAACCCCTACTAGACTGCTGGTCTGTCCGGGCAGGTGTGTGGTCGGGTGATAAGTGGTCACCACGACGACGCTGGTCATTAGACTAGAGACAGACAATAGCCGTCTGACAACCTCTCTCCAACCCTTCATTATCCCTCATTCCCTCCCTCCTTTCCCTCCCTCCTTTCCCTCCCTCCCGTCATCTTTTCACTCACTATCCCCTTCACTCGCTTTCGTTTTGTTTTTCAAGTTCAAAGGCGAGAGAGCGAGAGAGAGAGAGAGAGAGAGAGAGATTTAAAGCCAGTATTGACTTAATGGTCACCATAGATCAAGTTCTTGTGTCTTGAGTTATTTTGTCCGTATGTGGCATTTCAATGCATTACACTGCCCCCTTCTGGTGAATTCTGTCTCATCCTGACTTAGAACACAGAAGTGCTGATTTGGGATCAGTTTGCCTTTTAGATCACAATGAATAACATTACATGGAAAAGGGCGACCTGATCCTAGATCAGCACTCTTACTCTGAGACTCTTGATACGCATCTTTAGCTTTGTTCTCATTTCAGAACCTATTTCTGCATTCTTACTGTAGAACCCTCAGCATCTTGGTTACATGTGTCACACTCAATTACGTCCTATACGATCCCCGTCATATGAACTGAAATACAATGTTTTCATACCACATTTAGAAGGTCCGTAGAGGGGACATATGGATTTAACAGTAAATATATCAAAGAACTGATCTGATCTACGATGATGGTGATCACCACCATGATGAGAACCACTTTATAAATGATGAAAGGAATACAAATATTTTTATTAAATGTTTTCATTCTTTTCTGTTTGTTATTCTATCTTTTCCTCAGCAAGGACGTGCCTGTCTGGGACTCATCATGGTGTTATAGAACACGTATTAACCATCTATTGACGCTCATGTCAAAGCCCAAACCAAGTCCAGTCTCAATTTTGTGTGTGTGTGTGTGTGTGTGTGTGTGTGTGTGTGTGTGTGTGTGTGTGTGTGTGTGTTCGGTGTCTACACGTGAGAACCGATAGACTTTTATCCAGACCTCCAGTGTGATTACAGTTACAGCATCTAATTTAATCTGTAGTGTACAATCATTTATGCAATTTCCCCTTTTCCACAGAGACTACCCTGCCCTATTTGGCATCAAACTACTCAACCCATTTCTCTCCAATGAAAGGATGTGTTAGGCGTGTAGGAGCACATTCCAGCTGGTACATAAAAGGCTTTTGAGGTGCTGCCCTCCACCTTTTGTACCAGTGTGTTTGTGGGTAGCTAGACCCATATTTCTGTACGGACAGGATATGAGGCATGTAGGTTAGTGAAAGAATAAGTTACTTATAGACAGTTAGGTGCACATCTTGTTTCATAGAACTAAAAGTCTTAGATGAAATCACCTGAAGTCACCTTCTCAAATCAAATCACATTTTATTGGTCACATGTGCCGAATACAACAGGTTTCACCTTACAGTGAAACGCTTACTTACGAGCCCCTAACCAACAATGCAGTTTTTTTTAAAAATGGATAAGAATAAGAAATTAAGGTAACAAGTGACATCAGCAGTAAAATAACAATAGCAAGACTATATACAGGGGGGTACCGGTACAGAGTCAATGTGCGGGGGCACCGGTTAGTTGAGGTAATATGTACATGTAGGTAGAGTTATTAAAGTGACTATGCATGCATGATAACAACAGAGATTTGCAGCGGTGAAAAGGGGGAGGGGGGGGGGGCAATGCAAATAGTCTGGGTAGCCATTTGATTAGGTGTTCAGGAGTCTTATGGCTTGGGAGTAGAAGCTGTTTAGAAGCCTCTTGGACCTAGACTTGGCGCTCCGGTACTGCTTGCCGTGTGGTAGCAGAGAGAACAGTCTATGACTAGGGTGGCTGTTGTCTTTGGCAATTTTTAGGGCCTTCCTCTGTCATCACCTGGTATAGAGGTCCTGGATGGCAGGAAGTTTGGCCCAGTGATGTACTGGGCCGTTATCACTACCCTCTGTAGTGCCTTGCGGTCGGAGGCCGAGCAGTTGCCATACCAGGCAGTGATGCAACCAGTGCTCTCGATGGGGCAGCTGTAAAACCTTTTGAGGATCTGAGGACCCATGCCAAACCTTTTCAGTCTCCTGAGGAGAATAGGTTTTGTTGTGCCCTCTTCATGACTGTCTTGGTGTGTTTGGACCATATTAGTTTGCTGGTGATGTGGACACCAAGGAACTTGACGCTCTCAACCTGCTCTCAACCTGCTCCACAATAGCCCCGTCGATGAGAACGGGGGCGTGCTTGGTCCTCTTTTTCCTGTAGTCCACAATCATCTCCTTTGTCTTGATCATGTTGAGGGAGAGGTTATGGTCCTTGCACCACACGATCAGGTATCTGACCTCCTCCCTATAGGCTGTCTCATCGTTGTCGGTGATCAGGCCTACCACTGTTGTGTCATCAGCAAACCTAATGATGGTGTTGGAGTCATGCCTGGCCATGTAGTCATGAGTGAACAGGGATTATAGGAGGGGACTAAGAACGCACCCCTGAGGTGCACCCGTGTTGAGAATCAGCATGGGGGATGTGTTGTTACCTACCCTTACCACCTGGGGGCGGCCCGTCAGGAAGTCCCGGATCCAGTTGCAGAAGGGGGTGTTTAGTCCCAGGGTCCTTAACATTGATGAGCTTTGAGGGCACTATGGTGTTGAACGCTGAGCTGTAGTCAATTAATTGTATTCTCACATAGGTGTTACTTTTGTCCAGGTGTGAAAGGGCAGTGTGGAGTGCAATAGAGATTGCATCATCTGTGGATCTGTTGGTGCGGTATGCTAATTGGAGTGGGTCTAGGGTTTCTGGGATAATGGTGTTGATGTGAGTCATGACCAGCCTTTCTTAGGCAAGGCACTATGGTGGTCTGCTTAAAACATATTGGTATTACAGACTCGGACAGTGAAGACATTTGCAAGTTGGACAGAGCATGCTCACAGTATTCCGTCCGGCCGTACGGGCTTGTGAATGCTGAGCTGTTTAAAAGTCTTACTCACAAAGGCTGTGGAGAGCATGATCACACACTCTTCCGGAACAGCGGGTGCTCTCATGCATGTTTCAGTGTTATTTGCCTCGAAGTTAGCATATAAGTAGTTTAGCTTGTCTGGTAGGCTCGTGTCACTAGGCAGCTCTCGGCTGTGCTTCCCTTTGTAGCCTTTAATGGTTTGCAAGCCCTGCCACTGACGAGCGTCAGAGCCGGTGTAATACGATTCGATCTTAGTCCTGTATTGACGCTTTGCCTGTTTGATGGTTTGTCTGAGGGCATAGCAGGATTTCTTGTAAGCTTCTGTTAGAGTCCTGCTCCTTGAAAACAACAGCTCTAGCCTCTATCCATTACTTTTGGTTGGGGTATGTACGTACGGTCACTGTGGGTACGACGTCATCGATGCACTTATTGATGAAGCCAATGACTGATGTGGTGTACTCCTCAATGCCATTGGAGGAATCCAAGAACATATTCCAGCCTGTGCTAGCAAAACAGTCCTGTAGCTTAGCATCTGGTGCTTCCTGCTTTAATTTTTGCTTGGAATCAGGAGGATATAATTATGGTCAGATTTGGAGGGCGAGGGAGAGCTTTGTACAAGTCTCTCTGTGTGTGGGGTAAAGGTGGTCCGTAGTTTTTTTCCCCTTTGGTTGCACATTTAACATGCTGATAGAAATTTGGTTAAACAAATTTAAGTGTCCCTGCATTAAAATCCCCGGCTAGTAGGAGCGCCGCCTCCGGGTGAGCGTTTTCTTGTTTGCTAATGTTGGAATACATTTCATTCAATGCTGTCTTGGTGCCAGCCTCTGACTGTGGTGTTATGTAAACAGCTACGGAAAATCCAGATGAAAACTCTCTAGGTAGATAGTGTGGTCTACAGCTTATCATGAGATACTCTACCTCAGGTGAGCAATAGCTTGAGCCTTCCTTAGATATCGTGCACCAGCTGTTATATACAAAAAGAGTCCGCCGCCCCTACGCCACTGTTCTATCCTGCCGGTACACCGTATAACCAGCCAGCTGTATGTTGATGGTGTCGTAGTTCAGCCACAACTCTGTGAAGCATAAGATATTACAGTTTTGAATGTCCCGTTGGTAGTTTAATCTTGCGCTTAGGTCATCAATTTTATTCTCCAAAGATTGCACGTTTGCTAGAAGAGTGAAAGGAAGTGGGGGTTTATTCGATCGCCTATGAATTCCCAGAAGGCAGCCCGCCCTCTGGCCCCTTTTTCTCCACCTCCTCTTCATGCAAATCACGGGGATCTGAGCCTGTTCCCGAGAAAGCAGTATATTGTTCGCGTCGGGCTCGTCAGACTCATTCAATGAAAAAAAGGATTCTGCCCGTCAGTGGTGAGTAATCGCAGTCCTGACGTCCAGAAGTTATTTTTGGTCATAAGAGACGGCAGTGGCAACATTATGTACAAAATAAGTAACAAAATAAGTTACAAACAACGCAAATAAACGAACAAAAAACAATCGGTTGGGAACACGTAAAACGCCTGCCTTCTTCTCCGGCGCCATTTCCACGCTTTGGGCAGTAGTGTACGTTTTTGGGTTTCAAGGCCAGTAGAACTTTGGATATTTCAGAGCAGAATTTCCCAATCCTGTCATTTTTGCTAATGGTTTTCAGTCTTAACCCCTTTAAGAAATACAAATAAGTGCCTGAGGTTTTTGGTATTCTTGCTCCCAGAAGTAGGACCACTATGAGCCTGGTCAGAGAGGCTAGTTAGTGTCCCAAATCATTTGGAACACACACAAGGTGTCAGGGGGAGCCGTGTGTTGAGGAGCAATAACACAGAGGAGAACCAGGACAGTGGAGGAGTCCCACGCTTTGGGCACACACAATATTACACACACTTACACACACTTACACACACTCCCCTGAGCGGGTTGTTAACAAAACACACAGGAATCTCAATCCCAACATAAACACAGCTGGAAGGACCCCCCCCCCCCTGCGACACACACACACATTTGTACAGTCATACACATGTTCAAGGACACATATTCTCTTTCTGAAACACACTCACATACTGTCCACTCCCACTCGACCAAGCTCTCTCTCTCCTACCATGTAATGGTGGCAGAAACGTGTCAAAGTGAGAGGAACGAGACCCACATCATCTTCCCTCTTTCCTTTTCTCCTCTTTCCCCGTTCCCCCTGTACCTCTCAAAGGATCCCCCTGTACCTCTCAAAGGTTTCACAGTGAAGGGATTTTGTGTAGTGTAAGATAACAGAGCAAAAAGGCCTTCCCTAAATGTCTAGAGCCAGAAGTAATGAATTCAACTAATAAAGTGTTTTAAGGATAAAGTTGTCCACATGACGTCAACGTTTCATCTGTAAGTTATTTTAGCGTCTAGAGCCCTCCAACTCAACTCTGGACCTGAAAGCTAGTTCCACTGCATTGTTCCACTCTAGTCAGGGACTGATTTAGACCTGCGACACCAGGTGTGTGAAATGAATTGTCAGGTAGAACAGAGACCTAGCAGGTTCCGGACATCATAGGGTAAGAGTTGAATTCTCCTGGTCTAGAGGGACTAAGGGATACATTGAGGTGTTTTTAAAAAAAGTAATATTCCCAACATGACATCTGCGTTTTTATCCGTATGCTACTTTAACATTAACGACCTCAACTGTGTTAGTTGTGATACCGTAGTTTGGATTTCATTTCAGCGCTACCTTCATTTCAACATGCATCCCAAATGGCACCCTATTCCCTACGTAGTTCACCACGTTTGACCAGAGCCCTTACAGACCCTGGTCAAAAACAGTACAGTATGTAGAGAATAGGGTGCCATTTGAGAAGCATTCATATATGTTATTGTTTTCTGTTAGATTAAACCATGCCATTCAGACAGCTCCGCTAACAATCGGGAACTCCGTTATAATTGGTGGACGTGGTAATAAAAGTCTGTTTCGTTGGAGGAGAAGCATCTGGATGAAAGACGATACGCCATTGGTTCATTTTATTTTACGGGGTAGAATATCAACAACACAAACAGCATTATGTCCAGGGTTCCCCTTCAGTAGTAAATGTTACTTTAGTAGTGTGTACCAAAGTACATCATTATCAACACAAACACTCAGCCCCCTGCCAGAGAAACCATATATACATATGTAACATTGCTTGAATGAAAATGTGGGTGAGTGATTAGAAAAACACGACAACAAAGATTGATGATGTTGCCAAGGTTACATTATTATTATTTTTTTATCCTTTATTTAACTAGGCAAGTCAGTTAAGAACAAATTATTATTTTCATTTACAGCCAAGGAACAGTGGGTTAACTGCCTTGTTCAGGGTTAGAACAACATATTTTTACCTTGTCAACCTGGGGACTCGATCTTGCAACCTTACGCTCTAACCACTAGGCTCCAGATATCCCAGAGAACAGAAAACAGACACACCTGGCAAAACAAATGAGTAATGAAAGTGTGTGAAACGTGTCATGTTAAAATGAAATAATTACAATTTTAAGAGTTAGTTGGACAGGGGAGCTAAGCTGGCAAACCACTGGGAATACTCGCATACTGGACCATCTCAAACTTGAAAGGAAAAATACTGGGACATAAAATTTAAAGTGAATCTTCCTTAGTAAGGCCAGGCCCCCCCACCCTATCTATTTTTTCCCACTTAATCACATCACAATCAACTTTTACCAGGTAAATGTAGACACAAATACAACAATACTTTCTTGGGAAATATTGAATTGAAATATGCAAATGATGTGATATCTCATTGAATATGCGCATCAAACATTATATAGAATCCAAACTTGACAAAATATAAAAAATGACCTGAACAAAAATGACCTGCTTCTGAAGCTGAGAAAAATGAGTTGACGTGTGGAAAGAGTGACTTTCGGGAAATGACGGTTAAAGGGAAGTACAATGAATTTAGACTGAATCACCATCTCTTCCCAGTAAAGTCCAGTTTATTACCTTCTCTATGAAATGGCCTTTTAAATTATGTGTGATTCAATGTAGTGAGCCATGCAATTATGGATGTATGTCCATTTGAATCCTGAACTAAATATATACATTTACATCAAGTTTTGACATTTTTGTTTACTTTTTGAAAGTACTAATATTAAATAAATCTAAAAAAGCATAAGTAGATGCAAAAATGTATTTACATGTCAATGTCACTGTTTTTTTTCCAATCTAAAAGAGCTGAGAGAGGGTCTATGACTAGAGGAGATGCTATCAGTCAGTCCTATTCCGATCTACTCTCTGTGTGTGTGTGTGTGTGTGTGTGTGTGTGTGTGTGTGTGTGTGTGTGTGTGTGGCCAACATAAGTTGACCTACTGTCTGCACACTGTGTTTTGCCCACGGCGTGATTAAGGGAGCATTTAGGGTGACGATGATTGTGTCCGCACACATACTCTTTAATTAGGTTATCAAACCTCCCAATCGATTAAACCTCCCTCTTTGCTGTTTCCTCGCGCGACGCCCATCACTTCCCCCTGTTGGGCACGCGGTGCGACAGCCTAAGTCTTCCCCCTGGCCTGGCCGGTCACGGACAATGGGTCACGCTAACCCCGGGGGGATTGGCGAGGGGAGAATCTGTCTGGTCATGGGTTCTGTTTTCTGTTCTGCACAGGTCCAAACAGGGTTCTGACAGGAAGTGAGGTAGGCTGGGTCGGAGCGGTAAAGCCACAGGGCTTATGGGTAAAGAATAGGCTCTATTGTGTCAATTGTGCAGAGGGGATTTGGAGTCACAGTAGAGGCAGTCTGCTGGAACGTGATGTGGCTGGTTGGCAGCCTCTAGATGGATGGATGGATGGATGGAAGGTTGGCATGGACAAAGACGGAGAGAGTGATGGGCAGAGGGATGGGGTGTGGAGAAGATGGTGGGTAAGGGGTGAGGGTGAGAGTTGGGCAAGGGTGTCAGACTAGGGCTCTCTCTGCTGGTTGGCATGGACAAAGACGAGAGGAGCTAGGATTGGGTAGAGGGGTGGGGAGAAGATGCTGGGTAAGGGTTGTAAAGGGGATAATGGTAAAAGGTGAGGGTAAGGGGGTGAGTAGCAGACTAGCATTGGATCAGGCTGTCGACCCTAGTGGGTACTGGGTTTGATTAGAATTGTGTGTTTGTGTATGTAGGCCACTGTTCCCTCTGGCTCTGTGTAATTGCTTATAATTGAGCAGGCAGGGTGAGACATCTGCTGTGATCCATCTGTCTTTAATATACACACACACACACACACACAGTAGCTACTTGCATCTGTGTGAGTGTGTGTGAGCATTCATGTTTGTGTTTGTGTACGTGTGTAGTACACTTTATGCCGGCACACATGCCATTCCTCAGTTACTATTTGTCAATCATCCCTTCCCTCCTTCCTGTTCCGATACATTCTCTTTCCATGGCCTCTTCAGTACTATACACAGACAGCAGAGCACTAGTGCCTTGGGGGTATGTTTCGTGACCAATAAGGTATGCAAAAAGTTAGAAATTTGCAGAGAGGAGGAAAGGGGGAGGAGAGGGAAGGAGGAGCAAGGAGGGATGAAAAAATCCCTGGGGTGATGAAGTTCAAAGAGGGAGAGAGAGGGGGAGGGGGGGGGGGGGCATTTTACCTAGCCTCAATAGACACTGATCTTGGGTCAGTTTTGTATTTTCCCCTCTAAAGGTTAAGGTTGGGATTTGGGGAGGGGAAGCTGATCCTAGATCTGTACCTAAGGGAAACGGTGTATGGATATTATTTTCAGGGACGTAGTGAGACCATTTCTTCAGTACTATCCCTATCTATTCTGTATACACACACACACACACAGGAATTTCAGCTTAGTTTTCAAACAGCTAGATGTTCATTCCATGATGCAGTGGTGAATGTAGTTTTCCGTTTTCTCTTTCTCTCTCTTTCTCTCTCTTTCTCTCTCTTTCTTTCTTTCTTTCTTTCTCTCTTTCTCTCTTTCTCTCTCTTTCTCTCTCTCTTTCTCTCGCTCGCTCTCTCTCTCTCTTGCTCGTTCTCTCTCTTTCTCTCTCGCTCTCTCTCTTTCTCTCTCTTTCTCTCTCCACTGTCAATCAATCCCTCCCTTTCTATGTAAGTAGGTTTAGTATTGAAGGACTCAAAAGCCTAAAGCGCTATCTCCCCTGACGTGAGCATGATTTCAATAAACCCTATTTAATCTATATGGATCAGATGGAGATCATTACCACTAAATAAATGAATTAGGACATTTTAGGTGTGCCGCAGAATTGTTTTATCCCATCAAGGTGTGCCATGTTTCAAAAAAGGTTGGGAACCACTGCAGTACTGTACAGTACAATACAGTAGAGTTCTATTCAGTAGAGTACAATATAGTAGAGTTTAATTCAGTAGAGTAGCGTACAGCAGAGTACAGTACAGTTTAGGTAAGTCGAGTACAGTAAAGTTGAATTCAGTAGAGTACAGTACATTCAAGTAAAGTAGAGTACAATACAGTACAGTACACTATGCTTTACTTTTCTTTACTTTACTGTGCTCTACTGTATTGTACTCTACTGTACTATACTCTACTTCGCTTTACTGTACCGTGCACTGTATTGTAATGCTGTAACAGCTCTCGTTTGTGGAATGACCGGACCAAGGTGCAGCGTGGTAGCATTGTCTTTTTATTGATGACACCAAAAGCAAAATAACAACGACAAAAAAACGAAAGCACACAGTTCTGTAAGGCAAAGAAACTATACAGAAAACAAGATCCCACAAAACCCAAAAGGAAAATGACCACTTATATGTGATCCCCAATCAGAGACAACGATAGACAGATGCCTCTGATTGGGAACCACACATGGCCAAATACAAAGAAATAGACTTTCCCACCCGAGTCACACCCTGACCTAACCAAACATAGAGAATAAAAAGGATCTCTAAAGTCAGGGCGTGACAAATGCACCGTATTGTAATGCACCGTATTGTAATGCACTGTAGTCTGCTGTGCTGGACTGCACTGCACTGTGCGTTCCAAACTTGTGAAATATAGATGTCTATGATTGGCTCAGATTTGGTCTGGTCCGGAATGTACCAAATCTGAACCCATAATATAGATGTCTTTGTTTTGGCCACATCAGGGCCGGTACAGACTGGACCAAATCTGAAAAACGTCAGTACAGAGACAAAGTGGAGTCACAATTCAACGGGTCAAGCACGTAGACCTGCCCAGTATGTGGCAGGTCTACAGACAATCTATGATTACAATGGGAAAACCAGCCACGTCGCGGACACCGTCGTCTTGCTCCCAGACAAGCTAAACAGGATATTGCGGCCGCTTCGAGGATAACACAGTGCCATGGACGTGGCCCGCTCCCAAGGACTGTGGGTTCTCGTTCTCCGTGTCCGACGTGAGTAAGACATTTCAGTGTGTTAACCCTCGCAAGGCTGCCGGCCCAGACGACATCCCTAGCCGCATCCTCAAAGCATGCGCAGACCAGCTGGCTGGAGTGTTTACGGACATAGTCAATCTCTCCCTATCCCAGTCTGCTGTCTCAACTTGCTTCAAAATGTCTAACATTGTTCCAGTTCCTAAGAAAGCAAATGTAACTGAAAATTACTGTTTTTTAAATTGATTTAACTCGGCAAGTCAGTTAAGAACAAATTCATATTTACAATGGCGGCCTACCCCGGCGAAACCCTAACCCGGACAACGCTGGGCCAATTGTGCACCGCCCTATGGAACTCCCAATCACGGGTTGTGATACGGCCTGGAATCGAACCAGGGTCTGTAGTGATGCCTCTAGCACAGAGATGCCGTGCCTTACACCGCTGCGCCACTCGAGACCCCCTTGACAAACTCCCAGTAGCACTCACTTCTGTCATCGTGAAGTGCTTTGAGAGGCTAGTTAAGGATCACATCACCTCTACCTTACCTGACACCCTAAACCCACTTCAATTCGCTTACTGCCCCAATAGATCCACAGACGATGCAATCGTCATTGCACTGCACACTTCCCTATCCCACCTGGACAAATGGAATACCTATGTAAGAATGCTGTTATTGACTATATGCACAGCCTTCAACACCATAGTACCCTCCAAGCTCATCATCTAGCTCCGGGCCCTGGGTCTGAACCCCGCTCTGTGCAACTGGGTCCTGGACTTCCTGACGGGCTGCCCACAGGTGGTGAAGGTAGGAAACAACACCTCCACTTCACTTATCCTCAACACAGGGGCCCCACAAGGGTGCGTATTCAGCCCCCTACTGTACTCCCTGTTCACCCATAACTGTGTGGCCACACACGCCTCCAACTCAATCATCAATTTTGCAGACGACACAACCATTGTATGCCTGATTACCAACAATGACGAGACAGCCTACAGGGAGGAGGTGAGGGCCCTGGCGGAGTGATGCCAGGAAAATAACCTCTCTCTCAATGTCAACAAAACAAAGGAGCTGATTCTGGACTTCAGGAAAAAGCAGAGGGAGCACCCCCTATCCACATCCACAGTGCCTCTTCAACCTCAGGAGGCTGAAGAAATTTGGCTTGGCCATCCTGTCGGGCTGTATCACCGCCTGGTACAGCAACTGCACCTCCCGCAATGGCAGGGCTCTCCAGAGGGTGTTACGGTCTGCCCAATGCATCACCGGGGGCACACTCCTGCCCTCCAGGACACCTACAGTACCCGATGTCACAGGAAGGCCAAAATTATCATCAAGGACATCAACCACCCAAGCCACAGCCTTTTCACCCCGCTATCATCCAGAAGGCGAGGTCGGTACAGGTTCATCAGAGCTGGGAATGAGAGACTAAAAAACAGCTTCTATCTCAAGGCCTTCATACTGTTAAATGGCCATCACTAAATGGCTACCACCCGGCTACCACCAGCCATTAAAACTTATTTTTCAACCACTCCACAAATTTCTTGTTAACAAACTATAGTTTTGGCAAGTCGGTTAGGACATCTACTTTGTGCATGACACAAGTCATTTTTCCAACAATTGTTTATAGACAGATTATTTCACTTATAATTCACTGTATCACAATTCCAGTGGGTCAGACGTTTACATACACTAAGTTGACTGTGCCATTAAACAGCTTGGAACATTCCAGAAAATGATGTCATGGCTTTAGAAGCTTCTGATAGGCTAATTGACATCATTTGAATCAATTGGAGGTGTACCTGTGGATGTATTTTAAGGCCTACCTTCAAACTCAGTGCCTCTTTGCTTGACATCATGAGAAAATCTTAAGAAATCAGCCAAGACCTCAGAACAAAAATTGTAGACCAAGTCTGGTTCATCCTCGGGAGCAATTTCCAAATGCCTGAAGGTACCACGTTCATCTGTACAAACAATAATACGCAAGTATAAACACCATGGGACCACGTAGCCGTCATACCGCTCAGGAAGGAGACGCGTTCTGTCTCCTAGAGATAAACGTACTTTGGTGCGAAAAGTGCAAATCAATCCCAGTACAACAGCAAAGGACCTTGTGAATATACTGGAGGAAACAGGTACAAAGTATCTATATCCACAGTAAAACGAGTCCTATATCGACATAACCTGAAAGGCCGCTCAGCAAGGAAGAAGCCACTGCTCCAAAACCACCATAAAAAAGCCAGACTACTTTTTGCAACTGCACATGGGGACAAATATTGTACTTTTTGGATACATTTCCTCTGGTCTGATGAGACAAAAATAGAACTGTTAAGCCATCGTTATGTTTGGAGGAAAAAGGGGGAGGCTTGCAAGCTGAAGAACATCATCCGAACCATGAAGCACGGGGGTGGCGGCGTCAGGTTGTGGGGGTGCTTTGCTGCAGGAGGGACTAGTGCACTTCACAAAATAGATGGCGTCATGAGGATGGAAAATTATGTGGATATATTGAAGCAACATCTCAAGACATCAGTCAGGAAATTAAAGCTTGGTTGCAAATGGGTCTTCCAAATGGACCACGACCCCAAGCATACTTCCAAAGTTGTGTCAAAATGGCTTAAGGACAACAAAGTCAAGGTATTGGAGGGGCAATCACAAGGCCCTCGGCAGAACTGAAAAAGTGTGTGCAAGCAAGGAGGCCTACAAACCTGACTCCGTTACATATGGAGGAATGGGCCGAAACTAACCCAACTTATTGTGGGAAGCTTGTGGAAGGCTACCCGAAACGTTTGACCCACGTTAAACAAGTTAAAGGCAATGCTACCAAATACTAATTGAGTGTATGTAAACTTCTGACCCACTGGGAATGTGATGAAAGAAATAAAAGCTGAAATAAATCTCTCTCTACTATTTTTCTGACATTTCACATTCTTAAAATAAAGTGGTGACCTTAGACAGGGAATTTTTACTAGGATTAAATGTCAGGAATTGTGAAAAACTGAGTTTAAATGTATTTGGCTAAGGTGTATGTAAACTTCCGACTTCAGCTGTATGTAGACATGGAATCACTGGTCACTTTAATAATGTTTACATACTGCTTAACTAATTTCATATGTACATTGCCCCCTCCACCTCTTATTGCCCCCTCCACCTCCTATTGCCCCCTCCACCTCTAATTGCCCCCTCCACCTCTTATTGCCCCCTCCACCTCTTATTGCCCCCTCCACCTCCTATTGCCCCCTCCACCTCCTATTGCCCCCTCCACCTCTTATTGCCCCCTCCACCTCTTATTGCCCCCTCCACCTCTTATTGCCCCCTCCACCTCTTATTGCCCCCTCCACCTCCTATTGCCCCCTCCACCTCCTATTGCCCCCTCCACCTCTTATTGCCCCCTCCACCTCTTATTGCCCCCTCCACCTCTTATTGCCCCCTCCACCTCTTATTGCCCCCTCCACCTCCTATTGCCCCCTCCACCTCCTATTGCCCCCTCCACCTCTTATTGCCCCCTCCACCTCTTATTGCCCCCTCGACCTCTTATTGCCCCCTCCACCTCTTATTGCCCCCTCCACCTCTTATTGCCCCCTCCACCTCCTATTGCCCCCTCCACCTCCTATTGCCCCCTCCACCTCCTATTGCCCCCTCCACCTCCTATTGCCCCCTCCACCTCTTATTGCCCCCTCCACCTCTTATTGCCCCCTCCACCTCCTATTGCCCCCTCCACCTCTTATTGCCCCCTCCACCTCTTATTGCCCCTCCACCTCTTATTGCCCCCTCCACCTCCTATTGCCCCCTCCACCTCCTATTGCCCCCTCCACCTCTTATTGCTTTCACTGTGGACATACTTTCACTGGGATCACAGAATAACATTGTGTGATGTTTTTTCTGTAAACAAATATAAAAAAGAGCTCGTTTTAATCCATATAGCAGATGGATGCTTCCTGTACCCTCTTTAGAGAGCTACTGTAACGGCCTAATAGGGTCAACTCTGTCTCTGTCTTAGGTAAGAGGTCTCCGTAAAGATGTTTGCTAGACATTCGTTGAGACACGGAGGAAGACTGCGAGAGTTATGTCACAGTAGTTATCAAAGTGTCATACCTTACAAACACCTTTACAGTGACCTCTTATCTATCACAGAGTAAAAATGTGTTCTATTTGGCCTTGGAGGGAGAGCGAGGGAAGGGAAACAATCAGGCAGGCAGGCAGACAGAGAGAGGGAGAGAAAGGGGTGAGAGAAAGTGGCCGACTTGTCTACCCCAACGATTTATATATACACTAGATGACTGATAGGGGGTGCTGTGTTGAAGCCGCCATGCCCATGCCATTGTAAAAAAAAAAAAAATGGGAAGCTATATAACTGCATTTATTAATGTACATTCGTTTTTGCCACGTTTATTATATTACAGACAGCTTAATGCATACTTGTAAATTAAAGAATGTGAGTTAAACATACAAATAACAAATATTTTTAGAAATTCCTTAAAGTACTTTTTTGTCCTTGAAATATTTAATTTAAATACTGTAGAATTCTATTCACTCCTATGAAGGACTGCTCCCTACTGAGGAATGCCAAAATGGCCGACCAGTCGGCCAAGACATAGCGTCAGCAATCCAGTGTTTATATACATCATTGGACCAACTGCTACATACTTGTATGTTTAGAACCAGGTGTGAGGCCTTTAAGCAGATCACTGCCTACACCTAACCTCTCCCTGTCATTAAGACCTATGTAGATGGTTAGGGATAGAGAAGTCACCCTAAGGCACAGATCTAGGATCAGCTTACCTTCCCAGAAACCTTAACCATTAGAGGTGAAACACCCTAACAGACCTTGGATCAGTGTCTATGGCAAGTTCATTCTACTCTCATTGTAAGCAGCAGGGCTAGCATTAGCCATTGGTATCAGCACCAGTGGGAGTTTGTGACTTAATTCGAGTCTAACCACTGATACAGAGTCAGATTTGTATCTCCATATATGTCAGGGTTAGGGTCAAGAGGTAGAGTAATCTGATCCTAGATCTGTGGTTAGGGGCAATTTCGACATTCTTCTGGTTAGCTCTGGTCCTGGCCAGGTTGATAGGGTTGTGTCTGGAGGCAGATGTTATATATCTATAGGACCAGGTGGTGTGGTGCAGAAATTACCCCTCTGTGTTTGTAAACTGACTCTGCCTTCCACTAATGGAGGGGTGTGTGAACTCTGAATTTGCTGTCTGAGTGTGTCCATCACGTGTTTTTGAGTCATCCCAGTCGAGGAATTCACTAAAAGCTCAGCCGCTCTCCTGACTCGTCTTAAGAACCCCTCTCCCCCTCACCCCCTTCTCTCCTCACCTTCTCCCCCAACCGAATGTGCTCCCTGCCCCTCATCCACACTTCTACTCACCCTCTCCCCTACACCAAAGTGCTCCCTGCCCTCTTATACAGCTGGTGTAAACTAGGACTATGACGATCACATGTCAGGGTGTCAGTTTAACCCTCTCCTAATCCATCCACCTCAGATTATTACTACCATTGGCTTCGTTGCTTTTAACTGTCATTACTTGGGGAGGGCAATAACTGCTCTCTGTCACCACCCTGTGGTGAAGGTTGGGTAATGAACGTTTAGATCTGTTGTAGCCCTGTCTGTCTTGCACACATTTGTAGGGAAAATATCAGTTTAGGCAAATATACACTTCCAAACACACATACTGTGTAGTCTCTCTTTCTCAGGGCCAGAATATCACCATTTGAATCGGATACCCCCGTTATAGCCACAAGCCTCAGCATGCCCACAGTGGAGTCTCTTCATTGCTATAGATTAAAGACCTATTGCACAATCACCACCACATCTAGCTACGTCTATATACTCAGGGGTTTCGTAGAAACTTTCTTCCTCGTCAAAATGTGCCATCACACCAAGGTTATTGTAGTAAACGAAAACTGAAACTAAAACTAACACTAATCATGAAAAAACAGCTTAGTAAACTGATAAGAGTTTCAGTATAGTTTTAGTTTTTCAAACAGGTGTGTTAATTATTTTATTAATTAACACACCTGTTGGAAAAACTAAAACTATACTGAAACTATTATATTTGACTTGAAAACAAGCTATATTCAAATAAAAACCATCATGAATTATGTTCAGTTTAATTTTTTTACCTGGTCAAAACTCGAATGGGGTTTCAATGGCGTTTTCAAGCTTTTTGGGAGGTATTCAAGCTACTGAAGCTGGTGGGTAAATGTGGCCAGGAAGTAGCTATGTTTCAAATAGGCCTCGCTTGTGAATCACTACAGAGAGGAAGAGGACAAGCGAGAGGCTTGACTCTTCCCAAAATCTGCCCGCGCAAAAAATACAGCGAGAAGTGGGTATTTTTTGTATGGAGGTCAATGAGAGAATGTCAAAGTTGGTAAAAAATAAAATGTACAGTATTTGCTAATTTGCTACTTCAGGCTTATTTGATAAAATAAGGTGTAGGTCCTTATGAATGTACTGATATAAGTGGCTGCACGTGGCATTCCTGCAACTTTGAGAAAGAGTTGTGCCTGTTGTTCACACGTGTATCTGCCCTCTCATTGGCTAGAATGTCTGTGCCTGATCCCGCGTCCTCACCGCCTTTGCAGACATTTATTCTCATTATTAGTGCGGTCAGTCCAGTATCTTGTCAGTATATAGATCATCTTTGATCACAATTACTAGTTATCACTAGCTAACGGGGGAAAATATAAGTAAAACTAATATAAAAACACAGAACTATAATAACCTTGCATCACACAAACACAGGCACGAACACACACACACACACACACACACACACACACACACACACACACACACAGATAAAACTAAAACAAGATGGACACCCTGCAATTTGTCGTTGAATGTTCCCTCACGTTTAAACTCCCTCTCACCTCTCCTCCTCCTCCCCAAAGGTCACCTCTGCTTCCCTTTATTTCAAGGACTTCCTATGATGTCATGTATTTGGTCATGGAAGTTAACATCCCCTCTTTCACCATCTCCTCTTCTTTCTCCCTCCAGAAGAGGAGTCCTCTTTTGAGGATATAGGACACTCCAAGCTTAGGTCCCGTCTCACCATGTATTTCCCCTCTGTGTCTCTCCAGGGGCGTCCAGGGGCCTTGGGGCCAGTAGGACCCAGTGGACCAGAGGGCTTCCCAGGTGACCAAGGGCCTTCAGGGCCCAAAGGAGAAAAGGGTCACGTCGGACTCGGGGGCCCCTCTGGGCTGAAAGGAGAAAAGGGGCCTATGGGCGTACCGGGGTTCCCAGGAACCGACGGAGTCCCAGTGAGTATTGTAGCGCACGCACGCACGCACACACACACTCACACACACCCTAACCCTATCTTTCTCTCTAGGGTCACCCAGGTGCGGACGGTGGCAGGGGTCTACCGGGAGCAGACGGGTGCAACGGTACCCAGGGAGAACCAGGTCCCAGAACTCTAAACAGTGGAATACCTGGAGCTCCAGGACTCTCTGTGAGTAACATCTATTATCTGAACTGTCTACTAGCTACTGTACTATTATCGTCTGTAGCTGTAGGGTTGTCCTCTGTAGCTCAGTTGGTCGAGCAGGGCTTTTGCAATGCCAGGAAAAATGTATGCACTAAGTCGCTTTGGATAAAAGTGCCTGCTACAGTGCCTTCAGAAACTATTCTCACCCCTTGACTTTTTCCACATTTTATTGTGTTATAGTCTGATTTTAAAATAGATTACGTTGAGATTTGGTATCACTGGCCTACACACAATACCCCATAATGTCAAAGTGGAATTATGTTTTTAGACATTTTTACAAATGAATTAAAAATGAAAAGCTGAAATGTCTTGAGTCAATAAGTATTGAACCCCTTTGTTGTGGCAAGCCTATAAAGTTCAGCAGTAAAACTTTGCTTAACAAGTCACTTAATAAGTTGCATGGACTCTGTGTGCAATAATAGTGTTTAATATATATTTTTTTATGAATACCTCATCTCTGTACTCCGCACATACAATGATCTGTTAGGTCCCTCAGTTGAGCAGTGAATTTCAAACACAGATTCAACCACAATGACCAGGAAGGTTTTCCAATACCTCGCAAAGAAGGGAACCTATTGGTAGATGGGTAAGAAAGAAAAAAAAGCAGAGATTGAATATCCCTTTGAGCATGGTGAAATTATTAATTACACTTTGGATGGTGTATGAATACACCCAGTCACTACAAAGATACAGGCGTCCTTCCTAACTCAGTTGCCGGGGAGGGAAAAAATAGCTCAGTGATTTCACCGTGAGGCCAACGGTGTCTTTAAAACAGTTACAGAGTTTAAAGGCTGTGATAGGAGACAACTGAGGATGGATCAACAACATTTTAGTTACTCCACAATACTAACCTACATGACAGAGTGAAAAGAAGGAAGCCTGTACAGAATATAAATATTCCAAAACATGCTTCCTGTTTGCAATAACGCGCTAAGATAATACTTCAAAACAAACGTGACAAAGAAATGTACTTCATGTCCTGAATACAAAGCATTATGTTTGGGGCAAATCCAACGCACCACATCACCGAGTACCACTCTTCATATTTTCAGGCATGGTGGTGGCTGCATCATGTTATAAGTATGCTTGTCATCGGTATGCTTGTCATCTTTTTTTGCTGCGCACAGGCAAAATCTTAGAGGAAGACCTGGTTCAGTCTGCTTTCCAACAGACACTGGTAGACAAATTCGCCTTTCAGCAGGACACTAACCTAAAACACAAGGCCAAACATACACTGGAGTTGCTTACCTTAGACGACATTGAATGTTCCTGAGTGGCCTAGTTGGAGTTTAGACTTAAATTGGCTTGAAAATGGCTGTCTAGCAATGATCAACAACCAACTTGACAGAGCTTGAAGGATAAACATATTGTGCAATAGTTGTACAATCCAGGTGTGCAAAGCTCTTACAGGCTGACCCAGAAAGACTCACCTCTGCATTCGCTGCCAAAGGCGATAATAACATGTTTTCACTCAGGGGTATGCATACTTATGTAAAGTAGGTATTTCTGTATTTAATTTTCAATACATTTGCAAACATTTCTAAACACATGTTTTCACTTTGTCCTTTGGGGGTGTTGTCTGGGTGAGATAAAATATATATATATATATTTCATCCATATTGAAATCAGGCTGTAACACAGCAAAATGTGAAATAAGTCAAGGGGTATGAAACACTTCTGAAAGGCACTGTAAATGGCATATATTATCATTGTTCTTATTATCATTGTCGTAGAGTATCTTTGCACTGTAAGACGAAATGATCTAGTGTAGTGTGTGTTGAACCAGACTGGATTCGCTGTGGGCAACAACCTTCATTTACATCAGTACTACATGACTGTAACGAGAGTCATCTAGTAACAGCTGGTGGTTAGAACGCTGGGCCGGTAACCAAATCGTTGCTGGTTTGAATCCCTGAGCTGACTGGTGGTGGTGGTGGGGGTCTGCATGGAGTGAGCTGGCAGCCGGAGGGTTACAGGCTTTAATGTGCTATGATCTCTTTCTTTCTCTCTTTCTCTCTCTCTCTCTCTCTCTCTCTCTCTCTCTCTCTCTCTCTCGCTCTCCATCAGGGTCCCACTGGTCCTAAAGGACAGAAGGGAGAGCCTGTATACGTTGGACTCAGTGGGGTAACACACACACACACACACATAAGGATATTATCAGGAGAAGTTTGACATTCCTTCCTCTCCCTCCTTCCCTACCTCATCTTTCCTATCCTGGAGATTGTTTAGAGAAAGGGAGATGATGTTGTTGCTATAATCTCATCCATTGAGGTCAGTCTGACCTGAAACGGACTCTCCTTCCTTCCTCCCTACATCCCTCTTTCCCCCAAGTCTATGTTTATAATGAACTGGGGCCAGTTGTTTAGCTCACAGTTTATCTTGTGTCCTTACAGGGAGTTCCTGGACCGGATGGTGTACCTGTAAGACATCTCATTACTATACATCAATATACTGGATTTCTTTCTGCATATGTAGTGTATTCGATAACTTGGTGTGTTCCTGACCAGGTTGTATGTGTTCTGTGTTCCTGACCAGCTTTTCTGCGTTATGTTTCTCTCCGTAGGGTCCTAGAGGTCCAGACGGAGGTCCCGGTGACTTCGGCCCTCGAGGTCCTGATGGATTCCTGGTACATACACACACACACATGCACACACACGCACACACACATGCACACACACACACACACACACACACACACACACACACACACACACACACACACACACACCTGTCTGTGTTGATCTAGATACAATATACCATTAATATACTGTATGCGTTCAGTATATTACAGAAACTATGTTATCCCAAACAGTGTCATGACAACCTTTGCATTACACAGAGTGTTTGTCATGTTTAATCTACACATTGGTTAATAAGACTAAAGCCAGTGACTTGGGGGAATATACCTCTCTTATTGTCTCTTGATGACTGTCTATTTTACAATAGAATCTAATAGATCTAATAGATCGGTCTTCTCTCCGACTGACTTCCTGTCTGTGTTGTGTTGTTTTTCTCCAGGGTGCTCCAGGCCCCCCCGGTCCCCCTGGCCCTGTAGTAAGTACTGGACAACAATAGATAGGGGAAAACTCCTGACCCTTCAGTAGTTATAGGCCTGGAGTTTTCCTGCTCTGCTATCAGGATGCCCCTGGCCCTGTAGTAAGTACTGGACAACACTAGATAGGGGAAACTCCTGACCCTTCAGTAGTTATAGGCCTGGAGTTTTCCTGCTCTGCTAACATGATGCCCCTGGCCCTGTAGTAAGTACTGGACAACACTAGATAGGGGAAAACTCCTGACCCTTCAGTAGTTATAGGCCTGGAGTTTTCCTGCTCTGCTAACATGATGCCCCTGACCCTGTAGTAAGTACTGGACAACACTAGATAGGGGAAAACTCCTGACCCTTCAGTAGTTATAGGCCTGGAGTTTTCCTGCTCTGCTAACATGATGCCCCTGGCCCTGTAGTAAGTACTGGACAACACTAGATAGGGGAAAACTCCTGACCCTTCAGTAGTTATAGGCCTGGAGTTTTCCTGCTCTGCTAACATGATGCCCCTGGCCCTGTAGTAAGTACTGGACAACACTAGATAGGGGAAAACTCCTGACCCTTCAGTAGTTATAGGCCTGGAGTTTTCCTGCTCTGCTAACATGATGCCCCTGGCCCTGTAGTAAGTACTGGACAACACTAGATAGGGGAAAACTCCTGACCCTTCAGTAGTTATAGGCCTGGAGTTTTCCTGCTCTGCTAACATGATGCCCCTGGCCCTGTAGTAAGTACTGGACAACACTACAGTGGTGGAAAAAGTACCCAATTGTCATACTTTTTACTCAAGTAAAAGTCACTCAGCAGAATACAGTACTACTTGAGTAAAAGTCTGAAGGTATTTGGTTTTAAATATACTTAAGTATCAAAAACCAGTATAAATAATTTCGCATTCCTTATAATAAGCAAACAAAACTGCCCGATTGTCTTGTTTTTACTTGTTGATATATATATAGCCAGGTGCATTCTCCAACACTTTTGTGTTTAGTGATTCTGTCAGTGTGTGTGAATTGGACCATGTTGCTGTCCCGATGAGCATTAGAAATGTAACAAGTACTTTTAGGTGTCAGGGAAAATGTATTGAGTAAAAAGTACATCATTTTCTTCAGGAATGTAGTGGAAAAGTTAAAGTGCTCAAAAATATAAAAAGTAAAGTACATATACCCCAAAAACCGACTTAAGTAGTACTAAGAGTTTACTTAAGTACTTTACACCACTGCAACACTTAGACACATGACCTGAAAGTCTTGCTCAGACTGAGGCTGTCCTAATATGGACACCGTACTGACCTCAGAGACAGCCTGTCTGCTCCATAGAAACTAATAAGGATCTCTATGGTGGAGACAGTGTAATGACACCACCAACCCGATAGGGGGGAGTGTGTGTACTAAATAACTAAAAACTGTGTACTTCATGTTGCTTTTGTCATAATGGAGATTGTCTGTTGTTCATTCTAAGTTATTAGAATACAAATGCTATGCATACAAATGCTATGCATACTCAGTCCATACTGGGGACTTTTGTTACTGGTGACTTATATGGAGACTGTTATAATGACTGTTATATTGCAGAACCAGTCAAAAGTTTGGACACATCTACTCATTTAAGGGTTTTTCTTTATTTTGACTATTTTCTACATTGTAGAATAATAGTGAAGAGATCAAAACTATTAAATAAGGAATCATGTAGTAACCAAAAAAGTGTTAAACAAAATATATTGCATATTTTAGATTCTTAAAAGTTGCCCCCCTTGATGACAGCTTTGATGAAAGCTTTGCACACTCTTGGCATTCTTTCAACCAGCTTCACCTGGAATGCTTTTCCAACAGTCTTGAAGGAGTTCCCACATATGCTGAGCACTTGTTGGCTGCTTTTCCTCCACTCTGCGGTGAAACTCATCCCAAAGCATCTCAAGTGGGTTGAGGTCAGGTGATTGTGGAGGCCAGGTCATGTGATGCAGCACTCATCACTCTCCTTGGTCAAATAGCCCTTACACAGCCTGGAGGTGTGTTTAGTCATTGTCCTGTTGAAAAACAAATGATAGTCCCTCTAAGCTCAAACCAGATGGGATGGTGTATCGCTGCAGAATGCTGTGGTAGCCATGTTTGTTAAGTGGGCCTTGAATTCTAAATAAATCACAGAAAGTGTGACCAGCAAAGCGCCATCACACCTCCTCCTCCATGCTTCACGGTGGTAACCACACATGCGGAGATCATCCTACTCTGTGTCTCACAAAGACACGGCGGTTGGAACCAAAAATCTCAAATTTGGACTCAGACCAAAAAGGACAGATTCCCACAGGTCTAATATCCATTGCTCGTGTTTCTTGGCCCAAGCAAGTCTCTTCTTATCATTGGTGTCCTTTAGTAGTGGTTTCTTTGCAGCAATTCGACCATGAAGGTCTGATTCACGCAGTCTCCTCTGAACAGTTGATGTTGAGATGTGTCTGTTACTTGAACTCTGTGAAGCATTTATTTGGGCTGCAATTTCGGAGGCTGGTAACTCTAATGAACTTATCCTCTGTAGCAGATGCAACTCTGTGTCTTCCTTTCCTGTGGCGGTCCTGATGAGAGCCAGTTTCATCATAGCACTTGATGGTTTTTGCGACTGCACTTGAAGAACGTTTCAAAGTTATTGAAATGTTCTGCATTGACTGACTTTCTGACCTTCTTAAAGTAATGATGGACTTTCATTTCTCTTTGCTTATATGAGCTGTTCTTGCCATAATATGGACTTGCATGACTACATGATTCCATATGTGTTACTTCAAAGTTTTTATGTATTCACTATTATTCTACAATGTAGAAAATAGTAAAAATAAAGAAAAACCCTTGAATGAGTAGATGTGTCCAAACTTTTGACTGGTACTGTATATTGAACAAAAATATAAACGTGACATGCAACAATTTCAACGAGTTCATATGAGGAATTTTCAGTTCATATAAGGAATACGGTCAATGAAATAAATAAATTAAGCCCTAATGGATGTATTTCACATGACTGGGCAGAGGCGCAGCCATGGATGGGCCTGGGAGGGCATAGGCCTACCTACTTGGGAGCCATGACCAGCCAATCAAAATGAGTTTATACCCACATAAGGGCTTTATTGCAGACAGAAATAGTCCTCAGTTTCATCAGCTGTCCAGGTGGCTGATCTCAGACGATCCCGCATGTGACGAAGCCTAATGTGGTGGTCCTGGGCTGGCATGGTTACACTTGGTCTGCGGTTGTGAGGCCTGTTGGACATACTGCCAAATTCTCTTAAACAACGTTGGGGCAGCTTATGGTAGAGAAATGAAGATTATGTTCTCTGGCAACAGCTCTGGTGGACATTCCTGCCGTAAGCATGCAAATTGCACACTCCTTCAAAACTTGAGATACCTGTGGCATTGTGTTGTGTGACAAAACTGCACATTTAAGAGTGGCCTTTTATTGTCCTCAGCACAAGTTGCACCTGTGTAATGATCATGCTGTTTAATCAGCTTCTTGATATGCCATACCTGTCAGGTGGATGGATTATCTTGGCAAAGGAGAAATGCTCACTAACAGGGATGTTAACAAACACATTTGAGAGAAATAAGCTTTTTGTGCGTATGTGAAATCTCTGGTAACTTTTATTTCCGCTCATGAAACATGTGACCAACACTTTACATGTTGCGTTTACATTTTTGTTCAGTATAGTTACATCCATACAATTTTACAATGCTTGTCATGTGTAGGGTGATGTGTTGGCGTCCAAATGCAATACCCACTCTTGTTTTCCAGGGGAGCCCCAGTCTAGGGTTTCAGGGGGAGCCAGGAGACAAGGTACGCACCAACAAAACAAAACAACACAACTAATTATTAGATGTTAATGATCAATTTTATTGATTAGTAATCGATTAATCATATCAGTTTATTAGGTCTTTAGCATCTTATTCGCTCACCCGACCCAACCAGAACTTCCCCTCACCCCGTCCAACCATATCTACTGTACCCCTTCTTATCACTCATTGGATTTTAGCTATATTGAGAAGTAATTGATTTATTACGTCAGTCTAAAGCTATTTATGGCATGCAAAAAGAATACGGTGACATTTGGGATGCAGATTATGTCATATTACACTCTCAACAGTCTAAAGCTATTTAGACTGTTGATAGAGTGTAATATGACATAATCTGCATCCCAAATGTCACCGTATTCCTTATATAGTGCACTACTTTTGACCAGAGCCCATTTGTATCTATATGTCTTTCCCAATGGGAGGGAGACTGGCAACTTTATACTCACTGTAGATCAAATTAGATCAAACTGAAGACAGCCGGCTTAGGTTATTCTAGCTGTGTGTGTGTGTGTGTGTGTGTGTGTGTGTGTGTGTGTGTGTGTGTGTGTGTGTGTGGTGTGTGTGTGCGTGTGCGTGTGTGTGTGCGTGCGCGCCTGCTATGTGTGCATGCGTGTTGAGGATGGTTAAAATGCATGATGAAGGATGTCTTTTTGACCCCTGTGTGCATGCCATGTAATCGTTCTTGGTGATGGTTTGACACATCCTCTTCCCCTCTATTCAACCTCCTCCCATCTCCACCCCCCCCCCCCCCCCTGGACCTTACATACATCCAACAGTGCATTACCCTTTAGCCCCAACAGTCCCTCCATCCATCTCTCCTGACCTCCTCCCTCATCCCCCTCTTCTCTGTTTTTCCCACTGACACATCTACCTCAATACATCACCAGTATCAGTGGTGGCGATTGGGTGGAGATATGGGAGGATGGGCTCATTGTAATGGCTGGAATGGAAAGAATGGAACGGTTTCATTACATGGTTTCCATGTGTTTGATACCATTCCATTCACTCCATTTCAGTCATTATTAGGAGCCATCCTCCCCTTCACCAGCCTCCTCTGGTTTGTTCCATCTCTATTATTTAAATATGATCTTGTCTTCAATGATTTTACAGTTTGCCCCGGGTGTTTTTACAAATGCATGACAGTACTGCCACTGGGACGACTAGAGCCCTATGGAGGCGGCCATTTTGTTTCTCATTCTGAATCTGGACTCTTAACAAATCTGAACTCTAACAAATCTGAACTCTAACAAATCTGAACGAAAAAGATCACAATCTAATATGTAATTGAAGGAACGAACAGTTGTCCTGTGGCATTACTAAAATAACATGTTTCCTTACTGTTGGATGGCAGCTCAGAGATTATTCTAGAACTTTTCATCACC
Organism: Oncorhynchus mykiss; assembly: GCF_057628025.1. Lineage (NCBI taxonomy): Eukaryota > Metazoa > Chordata > Actinopteri > Salmoniformes > Salmonidae > Oncorhynchus > Oncorhynchus mykiss. The sequence goes on from NC_143042.1 coordinate 32,334,846, forward strand.
CTCATAAAAGTCAATAATTTGTGGACTCTACTAAAAGTAGTCTTAGCACATTAGTTATGTACTGTCTGTCGCTTTGGATAAAAGCATCTGCTAAATGGCATCTTTATTACGTCTGTGTTAAGACTACTTTTAGTTGGTAGAAACAGACAATAACATCTAGCATATTGTATCTATAAGATTCCCAACTAATTCTATATTATATTATGTATTATATTCAGCCTATAAAATCCACTGTATTGTAATATATTTTTTATATATTTTTATATAATAAGATCTCTGAGCTGTCATGTGGGTGGGCGTGTCGTGGTCTGTGATTGGTGCTGGAATCACTTGCTCCTGCTTCCTGTGCTGCGTTATATTCCTTTGACCTTATTTGGGCATGTTGGTGCTGGAACATCATGGGAGTTTTGCCTCAGTATTCAGTATCCGTTGCATTTGACCACCAGTGAGAATGAATGACCCACTAACATTCACCACCGATCCATCAATGGCTAAATCCGCCATCTTGCCATCTTATCCTCCCTGCATGTATCTTGTTGTTCAACCCCCCAACAACAACAAACAAACAAACAAACAATAACAAACTACTAATTGGAAGTCGTGTTGAAAGAGGAACAGCTAGATTCACTGATAAGCCTTTTGGATAGATGACAAGCAAGCATTTTAGTAAAGTCAGTTATTTATCACTTTAATTCCATTTTTTTCTATATTATATATTTTCTGTTTTGGCCTGAGGAAATTGCTCTCTAAATTGTTTTCTTCTCAGTGACGTATCGGAAGAAAGATAAAGTCGGCCAGAGCTCTCTCTCTCTCTCTCTCTCCCTTTCTCTCTTTATCAATCCCCCTCTTTCTCTTCAATTCTCTCTTTATCAATCTCCCTCATACACGTTCTCTTACTCCTCCAATCCTATTTCCCCTTCTTCGTTTATCGGTTGTTCCACGAAATAGGTGCATTTTGCGTTCCTTTGATATTTTAAGTAGAAATTGTGAACCGATACTGTTATATTAAATGTTATATTAAACGAAGTGCCCTTTAGTATAGACCACATGGATAATTAAATCAATCCGATTTTTTAAGATGAATAAAGGCTTGCTAAAAAATAAAATGGTGACACTTGCATTCAATTGCCCCTCCCTGTTCCACACATCAAACTTCCATTCCCTGTGTCACAAAGGGATTCGTGGCATATTTCAGATGAAATCGCCAACCCTGTTTCAATCAACCCTGTTACTTTATTTGGCACTTAAATGACATTAGATTAGAGGGTTTAATAGTCACATGTACAGTGTTGCAGATGTAATTACAGGGTACAGTTAGATTCTTGAGCTCCGAGCTCCAACAATGCAGGACGAAGGTAGCTGACTAGTGGTGGCTATTCAGCAGCCTGATGGTCAGGGGGTAGAAGCTATTGGCCAGTCTTAGAGTTTTTGCCATGATGCTCCTGTACTGTCTTAGTGATGGAAACGGGGAGAACAGGCCACAGCTCGGGTTGCTGCAGTCCCTGATGATCTTTCTGCGACACCTGGTGTTGTAGGTGTCCTGGAGGGCACGCAGTGTGCAGCCAATGGTGTGTTCGGCTGAGCGTACCACCCTCTGTAGTGCCTTGTGGTCCTCAGCGGTGGAGTTGCCATACCCCAGACAGTATATTTTCGATGGTGCTCCTGTAGAACACTGCGAGGGCCCTTGGGGACAGGCTAAATGTCTTCAGCATCCTGAGGTTGAAGAGTCGCTGTCGTTCTTCACCACTGTGTCGTTGTGGTGTAGGCACCTACTGTAGTCATTTTTATTATTGAACCTCTTGAGATGGGAAAACTCGTTTTTTTATAAATGTGAACATGTGCTATTTATTTGGTGAAATGTTTTTTTTATACCAAGTTACACTTCTCAAAAGGGACCGAATTGGTGGAACGACCTTATGCAATCCCACCATCTCATCCCCTACTTCTCTCTCTCACTTTGAGTCTCTCTATCGTTCTCTTTTCCTCAGTCTTTTTATCTTCATTTCGTTTGATCACCTTTCCTATCGTTCTCTTTTCCTCAGTCTTTTTATCTTCATTTCATTTGATCACCTTTCCTATCGTTCTCTTTTCCTCAGTCTTTTTATCTTCATTTCATTTGATCACCTTTCCTATCGTTCTCTTTTCCTCAGTCTTTTTATCTTCATTTCGTTTGATCACCTTTCCTATCGCTCTCTTTTCCTCAGTCTTTTTATCTTCATTTCATTTGATCACCTTTCCTATCGCTCTCTTTTCCTCAGTCTTTTTATCTTCATTTCGTTTGATCACCTTTCCTATCGCTCTCTTTTCCTCAGTCTTTTTATCTTCATTTCATTTGATCACCTTTCCTATCGCTCTCTTTTCCTCAGTCTTTTTATCTTCATTTCATTTGATCACCTTTCCTATCGCTCTCTTTTCCTCAGTCTTTTTATCTTCATTTCATTTGATCACCTTTCCTATCGTTCTCTTTTCCTCAGTCTTTTTATCTTCATTTCATTTGATCACCTTTCCTATCGTTCTCTTTTCCTCAGTCTTTTTATCTTCATTTCATTTGATCACCTTTCCTATCGCTCTCTTTTCCTCAGTCTTTTTATCTTCATTTCATTTGATCACCTTTCCTATCGTTCTCTTTTCCTCAGTCTTTTTATCTTCATTTCATTTGATCACCTTTCCTATCGCTCTCTTTTCCTCAGTCTTTTTATCTTCATTTCATTTCCGGGGCGGCAGGGTAGCCTAGTGGTTAGAGTGTTGGACTAGTAACCGGAAGGTTGCAAGTTCAAACCCCCGAGCTGACAAGGTACAAATCTGTCGTTCTGCCCCTGAACAGGCAGTTAACCCACTGTTCCTAGGCCGTCATTGAAAATAAGAATTTGTTCTTAACTGACTTGCCTAGTTAAATAAAGGTAAAATAAAAAAAATAAAAAAAATTTGATCACCTTTCCTATCGTTCTCTTTTTGTTTAATGTGTTCTCCTTCTATCTCTCGTTCCCTCTTTTCCTATTTCTCCCTCTCCATCCCTCTCCTTCTTCATCCCTCTCCTTTTCCCTTCTCTCTCCCTGGCCCTCTCTCTTTCTGGCTCTCTTTCTTGCCACCTCTCCCTCTCCTCTATCTCTCCACCTCTCTTTTTCCCTCTCCATCTTCTCCCTCTCTCTCAATCTTCCAACCCTCACCCCCACCCCCCTTTGCTCTCAAACTTCCAAATTCCTCCCGCACCTTCCAACCTCCTCATCCTCCCGTCTGATTGGCTAATAATGACTGACTCACATGTGTTGTCCTCTGGATCACCAGGGCGACGCAGGTCAGCCCGGACCCCGAGGCGTGCCCGGCGACGAGCCGCTAGTAGGCGCACCTATTACCACTATCTACAAAGGAGATAAGGTAACACAGACAGGAGCAGTGGTCCCCGCCCGCCGGAGGGGTGAGAAAGAGGGAGGAGAGACGGGGGGAGGAGGGGGGAGGAAGACACTGAGGCAGGGGGGAAGAGAGGGGACGAAAGGCTGGTCTAAGACACAGAATCACAAAAGCATCTTGATTATATATTATGGAAAGTAGTATTACAAAATACCATGGAGGGTGGAAGTTGACGTGTCTCTACTCTTTTATGACAGTCAACCTGAAGTTGACAGATAACCCGATGTTGACTTGCCTCCATCTTGCCAAACTAATGTAATTCTGCTTCTGGTGTAGCACTACAAAGCACAGGGGGTTGGGAAGCTCTTCAAAGCAAGTAGGATGCAAATAATCAGCAACTGTACTGTTAGCTGTGGATGACATCAGTAATGATAGTGTGGGATGTAAAAACGTATCGTAATAGGGGAAGGGATAGTATACTGTGTGACTGACCGGCCCTTCATACCCCCCAACCCCCCCTGCCGCCAAACTCTACCTTGCCCGAAACCCCCCCAACCCCCTACACTACCACCCCTCCTAGGGTCACACACACACACACACACAGTCCGTCCCTCCAACTACCCCTACCCCCTCTCCTCTCTAGACCAACCCTCCAACCTATCCCTCCAAATCTACCTGAAAACAACTGCTGTTGCCACCACCCAACCAATCCCCTCCCTCCTCCCCTCCAACCCTCCTCTCCCTCAACCCCCATCGTGTTGCCATGTAAAAACTCTCTCTTCCTTGGTTACCGTTACCCAGGGCGATGTGGGCCCGCAGGGAGACCCAGGCAGGCCCTTGGTCAATGGAGTGGTGGAGTTTGTGGGCTTTCCTAAAGGAGACAAAGGACCTAAGGTTTGTGATGAGAGAAACACACGTTCAAGAGCTCCAGGGCTCCAGAGAGGAGGCCTGGGTAACCGACCCACTCTCCCCCAGCCAGGTTGCTCCATCCTGGCATGGAGCCGAGCCGTGGTGGGGGGGTGGGTGGTGGAAGGTGGTGGTGATACTATGCCCCACCTATAGCTGGCTCGCTGGCTGGCTCCTGGAGTGTCATACAGTCCCCCGCGCCCCCCAACCATCCCCTCTCCCGGCCTACACCCCCCCCCCCCCTTCCCTCCCCCCCAGTGTCCGTGTCCCATTCCATTATCCCATTATACACCCGCACCCCATCGCAATGTCATACTGCAGTTATTATTGAGTTGTTTGTTTTCTTACTGTGTGTTTTTATATCCGTTGTTGCACACAGAATACAAAGTAAATGACAGGATTAGTGTAACATTGAAAGACAACGAAAATCTGCAGATATCAGGCAGTACTGTAAAGTGAAGAATATCTACTGTTTGCGTCATGCACATGTTTACAGAGAGACTTTACTAATGTTACTGTACTCTGTCAATCGGATGCTTTAGTGTCACTTCAAGTGGACATAAGACATAAGCATTAGCAGTGAAAGGTTTTCGTCATTGCTGTTCTGTAACCTGTTTTTGCCTCCTCGTTGCTTTATGCTGTTTATTTTTTTTCTTCCTGAATGATGGCGTCTGGACTTTCCTCCAGTGAGGACAACTGTGGGGTTGCCATTTTGTTTCTGTAACGTTTCCTTTTGCTTTTCTCTTCCCTGCTCTCTCTCTCTCTCTCTCTCTCCATCTCTCTCTCTTTCTCTCTCCATCTCTCTCTCTCTCTCCATCTCTCTCTCTCTCTCCATCTCTCTCTCTCTCTCTCTCTCTTTCTCTCTCCATCTCTCTCTCCATCTCTCTCTCTCTCTCCATCTCTCTCTCTCTCCATCTCTCTCCATCTCTCTCTCTCCCTCTCCATCTCTCTCTCTCCCTCTCCATCTCTCTCTCAGGGGGAAGGGGGTTACAAAGGAGTGCGTGGACCAACTGGTAGACCCGGCCCACCTGTAAGTGTGTCTGTCTTGTCTGTTGGGGACAATAAAGATTTATTTAATTGAATAGCTAGCTATTTGCAGTAGAGCATAAAGAATGCTATTTCAACCAAAATGGAGAATGTACTGTCACTGTTACTGCTTCAAACAGTGTGTGTCCCAAATGGCACCCATGCTCCCTAGTGTGCACTACTGTTCCCTAGTGTGCACTACTTTTGACCAGAGCTTTAAAGGGGCAATATGCCATTGTTACAGCAATTTGTGGACTGAAAATTCATGATGAACTCACCAAAAAAAGAAACGTCCCTTTTTCAAGACCCTGTCTTTACAAGATAATTCGTCAAAATCCAAATAACTTCACAGATCTTCATTGTAAAGGGTTTAAACACTGTTTCCCATGCTGGTTCAATGAACCATAACCAATTAATGAACATGCACCTGTGGAACGGTCATTAAGACACTAACAGCTTACAGACGGTAGGCAATTAAGGTCACAGTTATGAAAACTTAGGACACTAAAGAGGCCTTTCTACTGACTCTGAAAAACACCAAAAGAAAGATGCCCAGGGTCCCTACTCATCTGTGTGAACGTGCCTTGGGCATGCTGCAAGGAGGCATGAGGACTGCAGATGTGGCCAGGGCAATAAATTGAAATGTCCGTACTGCAAGATGCCTAAGACAGCGCTACAGGGAGACAAGACGGACAGCTGATCGTCCTCGCAGTGTCAGACCACTTGTAACAATACCTGCACAGGACTGGTACATCCGAAAATCACACCTGAGGGACAGGTACAGGATGGCAACAACAACTGCCCGAGTTACACCAGGAACGCACAATCACCCCCATCAGTGCTCAGACTGTCTGCAATAGGCTGAGAGAGGCTGGACTGAGGGCTTGTAGGCCTGTTGTAAGACAGGTCTTCACCAGACATCACCGGCAACAACGTTGCCTATGGGCACAAACCCACCGTCACTGGACCAGCCAGGACTGGCAAAAAAGTGCTCTTCTCTGACAAGTCGCGGTTTTGTCTCACCAGGGGTTATGGTCGGATTCGCGCTTATCGTTGAAGGAATGAGCATTACACCGAGGCCTGTACTCTAGAGCGGGATCAATTTGGAGGTGGAGGGTCCGTCATGGTCTGGGGCGGTGTGTCACAGCATCATTGGACTGAGCTTGTTGTCATTTTCAGGCAATCTCATCGCAGGTAATCTCAACACTGCGTTAGAGGGAAGACATCCTCCTCCCTCACGTGGTACCCTTCCTGCACGCTCATCCTGACATGACCCTCCAGCAAGACAATGCCACCAGCCATACTGCTCATTCTGTGTGTGATTTCCTGCAAGACAGGAATGTCAGTGTTCTGCCATGGCCAGCGAAGAGCCCGGATCTCAATCCCATTGAGCACGTCTGGGACCTGTTGGATCGGAGGGTGAGGGCTAGGGCCATTCCCCCCAGAAATGTCCGGGAACTTGCAGGTGCCTTGGTGGAAGAGTGGGTAACATCTCACAGCAAGAACTGGCAAATTTGGTGCAGTCCACGAGGAGATGCACTGCAGCTGTTGGCCACACCAGATACTGACTGTTACTTTTGATTTTGACCCCCCCCCCCCTCCCCCCCTTTGTTCAGGGACACATTATACCATTTCTGTTAGTCACATGTCTGTGGAACTTGTTCAGTTCATGTCTCAGTTGTTGAATCTTGTTATGGTCATACAAATATTTACACATGTTAAGTTTTCTGAAAATAAACGCAGTTGACAATGAGAGGACGTTTCTTTTTTTGCTGAGTTTATATACCCATTGATTCTTGCAGAACATAACTCATAAATGCTACATGAACTTAGATAAATTGTCTTCACCCATCAAAGCTCCAAATATAAGCTTGTTTTACTCCTTTGTTTGTAAACAATGCAATTGTAAACAACCACTGTATAGCCTCAAAACACGGTTAAAACTATCATTTTGATATCATGGATGGCCAGTATTTGAATCTATAGCTCTGTCTATGATTTTCACATTTCTCCAGCCCCATCCCTCAGCTATTTACCAAATCAGTGGCGGAATGACTGCTTTGTTATCGTTTGAACTGCAGATTGCCCCTATAAAGTAGTGGGCTACATAGGGAATAGTCTGTCATTTAGCAAGCAGTAAGTATGTTGTAAATGTTTGACTCATACGTCTGTTGCCAGGGTCCTTTCGGCTTTCCTGGCGAGGTGGGAGAGAGTGGAATTTTGGGGTATCCAGGGGGACGGGTAAGCTCCTCCCCTCCTTCTATGTCTGATAATGTCCCAATCGTCTCTCCTTCCTCCCAAAGTGTGCACTTGTTCACTTCCCTTCACTGATTTGAAAGGAATGACTGGTATAATAAATATGGTGGAAACCCATACTGGTCCGTACCCCTACCAATAGGATGCTTTTAAACTTGTAGGAAGTAGTCAACAAAATAGGTATTATTGGTATACACTCATTGTGTTTTGTTGATTGGGATTCTTAACTCTGATTCTAAACTGTTCTCCGGCGGACTTCTTGTTTCTCTCTTGGCAGGGTCCTCCTGGTTTTAACGGGCCTCCCGGATCTCCAGGAAGACAGGTAGGACACACACACACACACACACACACCACAGTTAGGCTCTATCACACACAGCCAGAGGCAAAACGAGAGACGAGAGAGAGAGGCACACACACACACTTAAATCAAATAATACATTGATTTATAAACAGATTAATGAACCAATGAATCTCTTTCCCACAAAGGGATTCACAGGAAGTCCAGGGTTCCCCGGCCAACCAGGCTACAGAGGACCTAAGGTAATACGTTTTTCTGAAATGAATAAATTACTGTGTATTTCATACAAATGGAATATCATGCAATATTGGCCGTATTTTCACAATTCTGATCTTTTGCCCAATTTTCGGTGGAAGAACAGATCTGATTGGTCAAAAGACCAATAATTTGTGGATAAAGATCAGAATTGTGTCATCTTGTTCTGAGGGTTTGAGTTGCAAGGCTCCAGTCTGCCAGTAGGGGGTGAAGAAGTAAATACATGGTATTTTCTTCTGTTTGTTTTTAGGGTGACCAGGGAGAACAGGGGCCTCCCGGACCCCCGATCTACACTGATGCACAAGGGATGTCTGTTCAAGGTATCACACACACACACAAACATGTTATGTATCATGAAAAAGCCTGATACCCACAATCCCCTCTGTTGATCACCTGTCCTCTGATTGGTTGCAGGAGCACCAGGTGACAACGGCATCGACGGCCTCCCTGGCCAACCAGGGGACGCGGGAGCTCCAGGGTTTCCAGGACAACCAGGACGACCAGGCGACTCCTTCAGCGATGGTAACACTGAGACACACATACACATGCACGCAGGCACGCACACATAGCACACACACACAAATGCATACGCGTACGCAGGCACACGCATGCATACAGGCATCCTCTCCTTTCCCCTCTCTCCCTCTCACCTCCTCGTCTCTCCTCTCTCAACCCTCTCCCAGGTCGCGGAAGCAGCCCAGGGTTCCCTGGTACACCGGGGCCTAAGGGAGAGAGGGGTAACCCAGGCAGACAGAGCTATGGTCCTGAGGGCCAACCAGGAGGACAAGGCTTACCAGGAACCCCTGGACCACCCGGACCACCAGGCAGATCTGGTATGTTACGCATCGGCATAATCATATCCGCCATGTTTCATGCGGGACGGATGAGGGATGGAGCTTTATAGCGATAATAACAGTTTGAGGTACTGAGTGACTGTTAGCTTCCAGTTTTTTTGTCTAACTTTTTATTCATTTTAATCGAAGTGTTGTTGGCGAAAGAGATAGAAAAAGTATATTTGTTTCAAGTGAGAAAGATGAGAGCGACAAAGAGAGAGGAAAGACAAGTAGTGAGAGAATGAGAGAAGAGAGGTTGAGTTAAAGACAGGTTGAGTTAAAGACAGATTGAGGTGGCCTCAGATTGAGGTGGCACAGCGGTCTAAGGCACAGTGCTAGCTGTCACTACAGATCCTGGTTCGATACGCACAAAATGGCCCAGCGTCGCCCAGGTTAGGGGAGGGTTCTGGCGCATGCACGCTGTTTACGTGTTTCCTCCGACACATCGGTGCGGCTGGTTTCCCGGGTTAAGCGGGCAGTGTGTCAAGAAGCAGTGCGGCTCGGCGGGCCGTGTTTCGGAGGACGCACGGCTCTCGACCTTCGCCTCTCCCGTTGCAGCGACGGGACAAGACTGTAACTACCAATTGGGGAGAAAAAGGGGTAAAAAATACAAAAAAATAAAACATCTGAGTTAAAGACAGATTGAGTTAAAGACAGATTGAGTTAAAGACAGATTGAGTTAAAGACAGAGGAATAAATGAAGAAACAAAGGTACAAAGGGAGGGATGTAACTGACTGTGTGTCCTGTGCCGTCCTCTTGGAGATGAAGACTCGTCCAGCGGCGCCCGTCTGGTCGTCACTATGGGGCCCAAGGGCCAAACACTGGAAGTTAGCATACCAGAAGGTAGTCCCTGCCACCAGAGTGGGGATATTGCTGTTACCATGGCAATATTCAGACCACCGAAACAAAAATAATACCTCAACTATATCAAGTTTCCAAACCTGAGCCATAGGTATACAACTACATGTATACGCATGGTTCTGATCTAAACTAACCGTCAGGACCAGTGGAGGCTGTTGAGGGGAGGACGGCTCATAATAACGTCTGGAACGGAGCGAATGGAATGATATCATACACATGGAAACTGTGTGTTTGATGCATTTGATACCATTCCCCTCATTCCACTCCAGCTATGACCCCAAGCCCGTTCTCCCCAATGAAGTTGCATCCAACCACCTGTGGTCAGAACACTCTTTACTAGCACATGCCAGTGTAGCTGGGAAGAGTGGTTGCTCAAATCCAAGATGCTTTCTCACATCTGGCCACTAGGTGTCTCCCTACCCACCCGTATGGCAGGACCATAGATAAACAGTACACCGATACAGTCTCCACATCTATGGCTCTGGCATATGGGAGAGAGAAAATATTAGAGATTTTCTGATGATATCTTTGCTACAAATGAGGATGAACAACAATGGGTAAATGTTTTGTACTTTCCTGCTATGTTTCCCTGCTCGCTAAAAACATTCTAACAAAGGCAGATGTGATGCACAGAGACAAAACAAGTTTGTTTTGTCCAAAGACTGACCAACCCTTCCTATTCCATATGAGCTAACTAACAGACCAAAGTAACAGAGTTTTTAAGTTAGAGGTCAAGAGTGTTTGTGTGTTTGTGTTTGTGTTTGTGTGTGTGTGTGTGTGTGTGTGTGTGTGTGTGTGTGTGTGTGTGTGTGTGTGTGTGTGTGTGTGTGTGTGTGTGTGTGTGTGTGTGCACACGCGCGAAATACTACAGTGGTGTAAGTGTTCTTTGTACCAATACTTCTACTATTCTGTACAACTTGTCGAATCATCTATGTGTGTGTGTGTGTGTGTGTGTGCGCAGTAACCAACATCCAAACCGACTTGTTCGACAATCTACCAGGAACGCCAGGACGACCAGGAGCCCAGGGACCACCTGGAGCCAGTGGATATAAGGGACCCAAAGGTAGGATACGCACAGACACACACACACATTCACATTACGGACAAAAAAAACAAAATTGATGTAAAAAATAATTTTAAAAATCCTCTGGGGCTGATTTGCTGGATCCCTTTCTACTGCAGCTTTCTCCCCCCCCCCCCCCAGTTGTAGAATCTTTGACTATCCCTAATATCTGGAAGGTTGCGCATGTCCTCCTCCTTCACATAGGTGGGGATCCTTCGATAACCTAGATAACTACCGGCCAATTTGTAGCCTATCTTGCCTTGCAAAAATATTAGAATCACTGGAAAACTCTCAGCTAAGATCTTTAAAAAAATAAATGTTTTACTTCAAATGATATTCTTAATGTGCACCAGTCTGCTTTTAGACCTGAACACAGCACTGTTTCAGCAGCTACGCTTGTCTTAAATAACGTGTTAAATTGCTTAGGTCATAGGAATCACTGCTCTGCCATATTGCTCGACCAATCAAAGGCCTTCGATTCTGTGTGCTTTCTGATGGTGCCAAGTCAAATGACCTCGACATTACTAAAGGTGTCCCGCAGGGGTCGATTTTGCGACCTGTCCTCTTTACTAGTTACATAAATAATATTGGTCTATCTGGAGAAACCTGTAACATTCATCTGTATGCAGATTAAGCTGTTATGTACACTATTGTCCCTACTGCTGACCAGGCTACGTTAGAGCTGCAATCTGATTTTGTTGCCTTGCAGAAAGCCCATATTGATTTAAAATTGGTACTTTATGCGGGAACAACTAAAATGTATGATGTCTTCGAATTCCCTTAGAAACAATTCAGATAGGTTTCACGTGTATGCATTGGATGGCATTTGTGGGCTTTCGGATTTACAAAAATGTTACGTTTAAAAAAGAATACCAATGAGCTAGTTAAGAAGCTGTGATTTTTTTTTAAGTAAGCTTCTTTTAATTGAAGTAGGTCATACCTCGAAAGAAATTACACCCATATGTCTAAATTCTATGGATCACGTCATCTCATTATACGCCGAAGATATTTTACTTCGTCGAGACAGTGTATCTATATCCCTCTCAAAAGCTCTGTCGATCATAGACAAATTCAGCTCTGTCTTAAGTTCTAAAATACATCTAACCAAATCTGCCCTACTGGTTCTCAAGACCCCGGTGAGAGACTCCATCTCTACTTATGCAATCCCAATCGGTAGACTAATATCCCAGTTGCTTTAACTGGCCAAATATCTATTGTCAAAATGAATATATTGCCACGGCTGAATTTCTGTACTTCAATGCTTCCCTTGTCTCCAACTTCTGGCTACTGGGATCGAATCCATAGTGCGGTTTTCAAAATGTGCATGGCAAGGTCAAATAAACAAATAAAGGTCAAATAAACAAATAAAGGTCAAATAAACAAATAAAGGTCAAATAAACAAACTTGCAAAGAGGGTAAGATGAAGGACTATCCGTACCAAACTTTAAATTTGTATTTCCAGGCACTAGCATTTTGTCACATCCTAAATTGGAGAGATCGTTCTGCCTGAGTATTTAGAGAAAGATGGTGTCTCCTATTGCTCTTGAAGAGTTGGTCGTCACTGAAATATCTCTTAAACAATGTCATCTATGTTTTTAACCTATTATTTCTCACACAATTTTTATTTGGCAGAAAATTTCATAACAATGTAACTGGGAATGAAAATGGCACGCCCATACTCCAACATTTCACAATAACGCCTTGTGATCCGGAGGGTGGCCTTTTGCACCCCCACCCCCTCTCCCCCAATGGTCAAAATGTGGAATCCACACCCTTGCAGATATCATAGACAGTAATGGTTTGAGAACCTTCCAAGATGTGAAAGATGCCTCACAGTACCAGGCAAATTCGTTAAGCTGGCCTATGGACTCCCTTGGGGAACCCAACTACCGAACCATTCAATGATGGGATTTATAAATGAATTGTCTGGGCTCCCGAAAGGACTGATCTCTGTTTTGTTATTTAACTAGGCAAGATAAGAACAAATACAAATTCTTATTTTCAATAACGGCCTAGGAATTGTGGGTTAACTGCCTTGTTCAGGGGCAAAACGACAGATTTTTACCTTGTCAGCTCAGGGATTCGATCTAGCAACCTTTCAGTTACTGGCCCAACGCTCTAACCACTATATAGCTCAATATAAAATACAACCTTTTGGGAAAGCTCATATTCTGAGCTAGCCATTTAAAAAGTATGGTCCACAGGTCTAATTGGATCTGAACAAACCTTAAACTGGAACAGGATATGGGAAAATGTGACCTTGGCATCCCGTAATTCGAACCATTTAACTTATACATTTTAAAGTTTGATCACAGACTGCATTTAACACCAAGGAAACTTTTTACAATGAGATTGATCCCAACTGTCCCCTAAATAAGCGAGACATAGTCCTCCATTTTCCTCCACTGCCCTGCAGTTAAATGCTTCGGAGGTGAAGTTACAAAATGAATATGAAAGTGCACGGATAAAAACTTCTAATGCTTTGCATCTGTTAGGATACTTAACGAGGACAGCGCCTTGAATCTCTCAATTAGTCACAGACGATTACTGCCGGCTGTAACAAAGAGGCAGGGAGTTTAGGAAGCAGGTGCAGTCCGGTGAGTTTAATACGAACAAGCATAGAGTGAACACCTGCACAAAAGTAGCATCTGCACATGAACACAGATACCATACAGCCTGATGGGGGATAACAACGTAGTGCTAGATAAAGGGGGAGTAATCAGGGAAGTGATGAAGTCCAGGTGTGCTTAATGATGGGTAACCAGGACCGGTGGTTAGTGGGCCGGCGATAGCGAACTCCGGGGGGGGGGGGGGGGGTTATAACATTAGAATTATAGACAGCTAGAATTAATGGTGCTGGTGGAACAATTGAGGCCTGGACAAATATACTTGACTCTGTGAAGAATAATCTCGGCTAAAGCCCAACACATACAAATAAACAATCCATAAAGCCCAACACATACAATATACACACTAAGTGTACAAGGCATTAGGAACACCTTCCTAATATTGAGTTGCACCCCTTTTGCCCTCAATTCATGGACTCTACAAGGTGTCGAAAGCGATCCACAGGGATGCTGGCCCATGTTGCTTCCCACAGTTGTGTCAAGATGGCTGGATGTCCTTTGGGTGGCGGACCATTCTTGATACACACGGGAAACTGTTGAGTGCGAAAAACCCAACAGCGTTGCAGTTCTTGAGACACTAAAACCGGTGTGCATGGCACCTACTACCATACCCCGTTCAAAGGCAATTAAAACTTTTGTCTTGCCCAGTCACCCTCTGAATGGCACACATCTGTGTCTGAATTGTCTCAAGGCTTAAAGATCCTTCTTTAACCTATCTCCTCCCCTTCATCTACATTGATTTTACTTTATTTGCTTTCAGGCCCACTTGGAAGGGGGTAGTGTGGGGAGTGTTTTCTCTGGTCGCTGGGAGGGGGTGCGGGAGCGTGCGGTGGGTGGGTGGGTGGGAGGGGTGCGTGATGCGTGGGAAGGGGTGTGAAACATGGTTTCCGGGAGTGGGGTGTGGGGGTTTGGATGGAGACATGTTGGCTGGGTGAGGTTGAGAGAATGGGATGGGAGGTTGGATGTGGAGGCCCAGTTTTCTCTTCCTGTTTATACTGAATGTATTATTTATATTAAACTCTATGTATTTCTTTAAACAAATATATACATATATATTGAATGGCAGACTACAGGTACAGGTTCTATAAACTTAGAATTTGAAATGGATAATGTACCCCTCCGCCCACCCAAAAAAATATCACAACATTTTTTGGGGGGTAAAAAAAATGAGCAATCAAATAAATAGATCATGCCTCTCCCTAAACCGCAGGAAGCAAGTTCTACAGCAAGTTGTACAGGCACCTTCCTGCCAGGTTTTTGATTATGATGACACCATTTACTAGAATGTAGCAGCAACTATTTTAAAACCCCAAGATGCACTGTACCATAACGCACTTCACTTTATCACAGGTGACAGGTTTAATATTCACCCCTGCCTCCTTCATCAGAAGGTTGGCTGAACCGTTCTTAATTCCTGTACATCACTTCACTTCTCCCTTTTTGTCTACTCAGCTCTTCTACATTAACTTCCAACATATCTCAATTCTCTGTTAAAGTAACAACAACAAAAATATGGGGCACCAAATCCGCTCACAGGGTTGGATAAATCTTGAGGTCCCTTGTGTCTCTGCATGTTTTGAAATCATTTACAAACGTCATTAAATCTGGAATCCCTGGTGCCAATAGGGTAGTTGATGAGGGCTGAATGAGGGCTGAATTCACTGAGGCTTGCAGGTGTTTTGGATGATTGTGGTGGTTTATTTGTGTTGTTGAGATGTAGTGTGTATCTGAGGTAATAATAAAGTTTATTTGTGTTGTTGAGATGTAGAGTGTATCTGAGGTAATCCTGTAGTTTATTTGTGTTGTTGAGATGTAGTGTGCATCTGAGGTAATCCTGTAGTTTATTTGTGTTGTTGAGATGTAGTGTGTATCTGAGGTAATCCTGTAGTTTATTTGTGTTGTTGAGATGTAGTGTGTATCTATGGTAATCCTGTAGTTTATTTGTGTTGTTGAGATGTAGTGTGCATCTAAGGTAATCCTGTAGTTTATTTGTGTTGTTGAGATGTAGTGTGTATCTGAGGTAATCCTGTAGTTTATTTGTGTTGTTGAGATGTAGTGTGCATCTGAGGTAATCCTGTAGTTTATTTGTGTTGTTGAGATGTAGTGTGCATCTGAGGTAATCCTGTAGTTTAATTGTGCTGTTGAGATGTAGTGTGTATCTGGGGTAATCCTGTAGTTTATTTGTGTTGTTGAGATGTAGTGTGCATCTGAGGTAATCCTGTAGTTTATTTGTGTTGTTGAGATGTAGTGTGTATCTGAGGTAATCCTGTAGTTTATTTGTGTTGTTGAGATGTAGTGTGTATCTGGGGTAATCCTGTAGTTTATTTGTGTTGTTGAGATGTAGTGTGTATCTGAGGTAATAATGAAGTTTATTTGTGTTGTTGAGATGTAGTGTGTATCTGAGGTAATAATGTAGTTTATTTGTGTTGTTGAGATGTAGTGTGTATCTGAGGTAATAATGAAGTTTATTTGTGTTGTTGAGATGTAGTGTGTATCTATGGTAATCCTGTAGTTTATTTGTGCTGTTGAAATGTAGTGTGTATCTGAGGTAATCCTGTAGTTTATTTGTGTTGTTGAGATGTAGTGTGCATCTGAGGTAATCCTGTAGTTTATTTGTGTTGTTGAGATGTAGTGTGTATCTGAGGTAATCCTGTAGTTTATTTGTGCTGTTGAGATGTAGTGTGCATCTGGGGTAATCCTGTAGTTTATTTGTGTTGTTGACATGTCGTGTGTATCTGGGGTAACCCTGTAGTTTATTTGTGTTGTTGAGATGTAGTGTGTATCTGAGGTAAGCCTGTAGTTTATTTGTGCTGTTGAGATGTAGTGTGTATCTGAGGTAATCCTGTAGTTTATTTGTGTTGTTGAGATGTAGTGTGTATCTGAGGTAATCCTGTAGTTTATTTGTGCTGTTGAGATGTAGTGTGCATCTGGGGTAATCCTGTAGTTTATTTGTGTTGTTGACATGTAGTGTGTATCTGAGGTAACCCTGTAGTTTATTTGTGTTGTTGAGATGTAGTGTGTATCTGAGGTAAGCCTGTAGTTTATTTGTGCTGTTGAGATGTAGTGTGTATCTGAGGTAATCCTGTAGTTTATTTGTGTTGTTGAGATGTAGTGTGTATCTATGGTAATCCTGTAGTTTATTTGTGCTGTTGAAATGTAGTGTGTATCTGAGGTAATCCTGTAGTTTATTTGTGTTGTTGAGATGTAGTGTGCATCTGAGGTAATCCTGTAGTTTATTTGTGTTGTTGAGATGTAGTGTGCATCTGAGGTAATCCTGTAGTTTATTTGTGTTGTTGAGATGTAGTGTGCATCTGAGGTAATCCTGTAGTTTATTTGTGTTGTTGAGATGTAGTGTGTATCTGAGGTAATCCTGTAGTTTATTTGTGTTGTTGAGATGTAGTGTGTATCTGAGGTAATCCTGTAGTTTATTTGTGTTGTTGAGATGTAGTGTGTATCTGAGGTAATCCTGTAGTTTATTTGTGTTGTTGAGATGTAGTGTGTATCTGAGGTAAGCCTGTAGTTTATTTGTGTTGTTGAGATGTAGTGTGTATCTGAGGTAATCCTGTAGTTTATTTGTGTTGTTGAGATGTAGTGTGTATCTGAGGTAATCCTGTAGTTTATTTGTGTTGTTGAGATGTAGTGTGTATCTGAGGTAACCCTGTAGTTTATTTGTGTTGTTGAGATGTAGTGTGTATCTGAGGTAATCCTGTAGTTTATTTGTGTTGTTGAGATGTAGTGTGTATCTGAGGTAAGCCTGTAGTTTATTTGTGTTGTTGAGATGTAGTGTGTATCTGAGGTAAACCTGTAGTTTATTTGTGTTGTTGAGATGTAGTGTGTATCTGAGGTAAACCTGTAGTTTATTTGTGTTGTTGAGATGTAGTGTGTATCTGAGGTAATCCTGTAGTTTATTTGTGCTGTTGAGATGTAGTGTGTATCTGAGGTAATCCTGTAGTTTATTTGTGTTGTTGAGATGTAGTGTGAATCTGAGGTAATCCTGTAGTTTATTTGTGTTGTTGAGATGTAGTGTGTATCTGAGGTAATCCTGTAGTTTATTTGTGTTGTTGAGATGTAGTGTGTATCTGAGGTAAGCCTGTAGTTTATTTGTGCTGTTGAGATGTAGTGTGTATCTGAGGTAATCCTGTAGTTTATGTGTGTTGTTGAGATGTAGTGTGTATCTGAGGTAACCCTGTAGTTTATTTGTGTTGTTGAGATGTAGTGTGTATCTGAGGTAACCCTGTAGTTTATTTGTGTTGTTGAGATGTAGTGTGTATCTATGGTAATCCTGTAGTTAATTTGTGCTGTTGAGATGTAGTGTGTATCTGAGGTAAGCCTGTAGTTTATTTGTGCTGTTGAGATGTAGTGTGTATCTGAGGTAATCCTGTAGTTTATTTGTGTTGTTGAGATGTAGTGTGTATCTGAGGTAACCCTGTAGTTTATTTGTGTTGTTGAGATGTAGTGTGTATCTGAGGTAATCCTGTAGTTTATTTGTGTTGTTGAGATGTAGTGTGTATCTGAGGTAAGCCTGTAGTTTATTTGTGTTGTTGAGATGTAGTGTGTATCTGAGGTAACCCTGTAGTTTATTTGTGTTGTTGAGATGTAGTGTGTATCTGAGGTAAGCCTGTAGTTTATTTGTGTTGTTGAGATGTAGTGTGTATCTGAGGTAATCCTGTAGTTTATTTGTGCTGTTGAGATGTAGTGTGTATCTGAGGTAATCCTGTAGTTTATTTGTGTTGTTGAGATGTAGTGTGAATCTGAGGTAATCCTGTAGTTTATTTGTGTTGTTGAGATGTAGTGTGTATCTGAGGTAATCCTGTAGTTTATTTGTGTTGTTGAGATGTAGTGTGTATCTGAGGTAAGCCTGTAGTTTATTTGTGCTGTTGAGATGTAGTGTGTATCTGAGGTAATCCTGTAGTTTATGTGTGTTGTTGAGATGTAGTGTGTATCTGAGGTAACCCTGTAGTTTATTTGTGTTGTTGAGATGTAGTGTGTATCTGAGGTAACCCTGTAGTTTATTTGTGTTGTTGAGATGTAGTGTGTATCTATGGTAATCCTGTAGTTAATTTGTGCTGTTGAGATGTAGTGTGTATCTGAGGTAAGCCTGTAGTTTATTTGTGCTGTTGAGATGTAGTGTGTATCTGAGGTAATCCTGTAGTTTATTTGTGTTGTTGAGATGTAGTGTGTATCTGAGGTAAGCCTGTGGTTTATTTGTGTTGTTGAGATATAGTGTGTATCTGAGGTAATCCTGTAGTTTATTTGTGTTGTTGAGATGTAGTGTGTATCTGAGGTAATCCTGTAGTTTATTTGTGTTGTTGAGATGTAGTGTGTATCTGAGGTAATCCTGTAGTTTATTTGTGCTGCTTTATTGATGAATTGAATTATCATGTTGTGGGTTGTTTGTTTTCAGGGCTCCGTTGTGATTGGGCTCCCCTGAATAATTAAAAGTTAAATCAAATCAAATAAAAAAACACATCGTACATCTGTACATTCATTTTACACTATAACAATCGTACCCAGTTCTTTCCCAACACCTCTCAAGTGTGTTGGGTTATTATACAGCTGGGACAGTAAAGCTTTAATGTATCTTAATCTGTCTCCTTACCTTACTTCCATCTTCCTCTGTGGTCCAGGGGAGCTGGGTGACTGTAACTGCCTGGGAGAAGGCACCTCGGGTGGGGTGGGGCCACCGGGTGCTCCTGGGTCTGATGGAAGACCTGGGGGGTTCGGACGTAAAGGCGAGAGCGGAGACCCTGGCATACCCGGTTTCGGAGGACAACCAGGAACACCTGTAAGTGATCAGGATTTGACTGTTTGAAGCTTACTTGTGTTTTGGGGTATTTTCTCCGAATATGTAAAAGTATAATGCTGCTAAAACGTACGTTTACTCTAAAAATGAAGCAGCTTATGTCTACTCACTCCTTGTTTCAATGTACAAATATTAAAAGTGTACATGCATTACTAGGTCTGCTTCACAAATCTGAGGTATGACGACAAACTACAGAATGTGATGGTAGCACCTCTTCTTCTCCCCTCAGGGTCGTGCGGGTGAGAGGGGTTTCTTTGGGCGTAAAGGAGAGAAGGGGGCCTCCTTCTACCCGTCGTTCAGCCGGGGGATCAAGGGTGAACTGGGGGCCCTGGGTCCTCAGGGCCCCCCTGGAGACATGGGCCGACCCGGGAGAGATGGACTGCCTGGGTTCCCTGGACAGCCTGGGCCTCCTGTGAGTCACATGTACACACACATGTACACACACTAATAGATACACACACAGATACACTCGCGCACGTACTGTACCCAGGCACACACATTTACACACCTTTATAGATACACACCCACACACGCCATGTCCTGTGTATTGTAATAGAACTGTTCCTCTCCACTCCCCAGGCTGATGTCGATGGCTACGGAACCGTCGGAGAGAGAGGTTTCCCAGGGTTCTCGGGGGCCAAAGGTCGCGCGGGTGAACCAGGAGAGAATGGGATTGGCTACCAGGGTACCATCGGTACCCGCGGGTTGCCAGGCGACCCGGGCTTCACCGGGTTACCAGGGCAACCTGGTTTACCTGGCCCGCCAGGTATGTGCCACACAACAAGGAGGCCGTGGAGAGAGAGAGAGAGTAATGTGAAAGTGTATATATAAAGTGTGTATCCTATCCTCTCCACAGGAAGACTACACGTAGAACAGGCAAACTGTCTAAAAGAACAACTTTGAGAATCCCACTTGCTTCCCATTGTGCGAACAACACAAAGTATTTCAGTAACTAAGGCTGCGTTTAGACAGGGAGCCCAATTCTGATCTTAACTAATCAGATCAGGTCTGAAAAAGATTTTGACGTGAAAAGATCAGATGTGATTGGTCAAAATATCAGAATTGGGCTGCTCGTCTCAATGCATCCTAAGTACCACAGCCCTTCAGTAGCTACAGACACACCGAAGAAAATACGTACGATTGGGGCATACAGAACAATACAAGAGCAGTAGTAAGGTTGTTGCTAAAGCAGCCAATGCAGCTTGCTATGTCGTCAAGGTTTTCCTCTCGTCATTCATTCCCTTGCAGGCAGTTGATTGGTCAATTAAAGGCCCATCATTAATCGCTTATATCTTCTCTAGCCAACCTACCTCAGCCTTTAGCTACAGTACACTGTTAGAAAAAAGGGTTCCAAAAGGGTTCTTCGGCTGTCCCCGTACTATAACTCTTTTTTTTGTTCCTGGGAGAACCCTTTTTGGTTCCACATAGAACCCTTTTGGGTTCCATGTAGGACCCTTTTCACAGAGGGTTCTACATGGAACCCAAAAACCAAAAAAGGGTTCTTCAAAGGGTTAACCTATGGGGGCAGAAGCACTTTTTTGTCTAGGAGTATAGCTGCTTTATCAATTCACACAGACAAACAATAATTCCTTTGCTGTGATTGCGCAATAACGGCTACTACTGAACTGTGATTTTTCAATCTCAGAGGAGAAAGAAATGGATGTTT
Organism: Oncorhynchus mykiss; assembly: GCF_057628025.1. Lineage (NCBI taxonomy): Eukaryota > Metazoa > Chordata > Actinopteri > Salmoniformes > Salmonidae > Oncorhynchus > Oncorhynchus mykiss. The sequence goes on from NC_143042.1 coordinate 32,355,789, forward strand.
TAAAAAGAATGAATACAAGTTCATGGATGTTAACATAATGATAATTTACAGTAAGTATACAGGAGACTGACAACTCCTGATGACACTGAGGCTGTCCTAAGATGGACACCTTACTTGTAATGAAAGATGTTTTAATTGCAATAGACATGAGGCTAGCTAGCTACGGCTTCTCTGAGATTGAATGACACAAAACCCAACAGCATTTTGCCACTCATACGAATGAACGTGCGTGTGACTGTTGCCTACGTTTTCTGATACAACAATGCTAATGCTGAGACGGATTCAATGATCTTTTTTAATACGATACGTTATTCTTTTTTGAAGAGAGAGAATGAGGAAAGGTTACAAAACAAAAGAGGGCGAAACACATGATGTGACCCTTTTTTTTTTTTGCCGACTAAGCTATTCAGATATCTTTATCATTTTGTTCATATTTGCCACTCTCTCCCTCTCTTTCTCCTCTTCTGAAAGAGAATAACCTTGACCAACCATCTCAGAATGATTTTTACTTTGCTTATGCCTGAACTGAATGCTTAGTCTCTGCCCTCTGATTTGCTGTTTGTTTGTTTGAATGATTTTTAACTGGCTTATGCATTGATTTGCGTGACTGTATGCAAATTACCTGAATGACCTTGATTGGCTTGTCCTCTGCCGTCCTGTCCTCCCTGTATCCCCCCCCCCCCTCCCCGCGCTCTCTCTCTTCCTCTCTCTCCCTCTCTCTCCCTCTCTCTTCCACTAGTACATCTCTCTCTCTCTCTTCCTCGCTCTCTCTTCCACTCTCTCTCTTCCACTCTCCCTCTCTCTCTACCTATCTCTCTTCCACTCTCCCTCTTTCCTCTCTCTTCCACTCTCTCTCTCTCTTCCCCCTCTCTCTATCGCTCTCTCTCTCTCTGACTCACACTTTATATTTTCTCTCTCTCTCTCTCTCGCTCGCTCTCTCTCTCGCTCTCTCTCTCTTTCTCTCTCTCTCTCTCTCTCTCTCTCTCTCTCTCCATTCATCCCTGCATCTCCATCCTTCCATCACTCTGACCCTGTGCATGTTTGTCTGACCAGGTGACAGCTGTGGGCAGGAGGGGGTTAATGACGCAGAGGGAGGTGAGAAGTTAAAGAGAACGGCCCTTGACAAAGAACCCCAGAGCCCTAGATATAGTCTTTAAGGCCCTCTCTGTTTCAGATTCAGAGTTCCAATGGCAGCCATTTCGGCACCGGGAGTTCCAGGTCATTGTTATGGAACGTTTTGGTGCCAAAATGGATGGCAGACGGTTGTCCACGTACTGTGTACCTGTGGCTCAGGAGATACTAGATCATTCTGTGGCTATTGGTTGGATGAAACACCCCATGTGCTCATTCAAAGCATGTAATGGTAGAGAAAGGAGCAACTGAACTCTTCAATGGACAGAATTGTAATTTACTCAACATGTCAATCATTTGTTCATGCTGTCACCAATGGAGGCTCCTTGTTTCCCCGTATGATTGGGATTCCATTGGGCTTGAATCAGTTGATGATTGACACTTGATGAGGAACATTCTTCCCAGGTTTGAGTTCTAAGTAGCTCTGGTCCAGGGCATTACGTGAGGCTGGCTGGCTCAGCAACAGCAAGCCGCGTGTATCGCCCTGGACCAGAGCTAAGTTCCGAGCTACAGTACAACTCTCTTCCTCTGTCAGAAAATGGTTGGGAGCTTTCGGTGGCCATTGGCATGTAGCAGTGCATTACTTCACTCCTTCTCCTCCAATCAGAGCTGCTGAACCCTGGTGCATGTGTTAAGCTCCGCCTCTGCTAAGTGCTTAACCAATAGGGAGGGGGGAAGGCGATGGGAGGGTAGCCAATGAGACTTACATTAGTGTAGTTTTTTTAATTGAAATAATACCAAAATAAAATAAATGTACTTACTAGCTGTGGATCACTTTTTACTGTCCATACCTATAGTATTGTCTTAATCAATTACTAACTACTTTTAATCAACAGATTGACATTAAAATCCTCACCATAATCGAACGTAGTCGTAATCACATAAATGCATATCCATAAACAAGCATACAAATAATAATAACGTGCTACAGTGATGGCCAATATGTATGTATAAGCTAGACTGTGTGTACTTTAATATTATAATGGCATTGTATCAGTTACTCCAGCCCTGTGTGTGTGTGTGTGTGTGTGTGTGCGTGCGTGCGTGCTAACCTTGATCTGACTGGCTGTTACTAGGGTTGACGGTCCCTTGTCGTCTACCTGGCGAGGACGGAGAACCCGGCTACCCAGGAATACCTGGAAGAACAGGTAACATATAGACATCATCACCATGGCAACACTTCCTGTTTCGTGATTTTTTTTTTTTTACACGGAAGTTGTGTGTGTGTGTGTGTGTGTGTGTAGGTCCCAAGGGCGAGCCAGGTTTCCCAGGGGGTCCCGGTCGGCCCGGCTTTGATGGAGGGAAGGGAGAGAGGGGAGACCCTGGCTTCGGAGGTCAGCCTGGACCACAAGGTGACTAACACAGCTCATGTCATACCCGTTAGCTTCAACAATATCTCCACTCTTCTCTTTTCAAGCATGACCATCTAGTCACCACTAATCTGATTAAAACTTGATATCTATCGTTCATTGTTGATATTTATAAGATATGACTTCATAGTCTAATGTTCTTGTTCCCATGAGCTCATGTTAATTAGCCTTGACAATATCACCACTCTTCTCTGTTCTAGTGACCACTGACATCTGTGGTCCATTGCTGCCAATTAGTGACCATAAATATTTAATGAATGAAGTTGACTGAGTTTTTCAATTACTTCTACTCACTCGTTTGTTTGCTGCCCACACAAATTACCTTTAGTGTCTGCTAAATGGCATACTGTACATACAGTAATAGTGAAAATAATGATATATTGAATTGAACCAACTTTATCCCCCTCCCCCAGGTTTCCCTGGCCCCAGAGGAGATGCGGGCGTCCCAGGTATCCCAGGCGAGGGCCGTCCAGGGGCCCCAGGGAAAAACGGGTTCCTGGGGAGGCCGGGGGAAAAGGGGCAGCCGGGGGAGGTTCTGGGGGCCTCAACAGGTCTCCCTGGATCACCTGGGTTTCCCGGAGGACCAGGAGACAAGGGAGAGCGAGGAGTATCGGGACTACCTGGAGGACCAGGTGGGTCTCAGCATGATAATGAACTAATAATCTGATCAATTACCCTTTGGGGATCAGTAAAGTAAGCTATGTATCTATCCATTGATCAAACTTTCTGTCTGTCTCGATATGAAAATGGGGAACACCTACAACTTCAAAGGTTCAATGAAGCCCTCATAAGGCCTTTATAATGCCCACATGGATGCTTTTATTCAGCGGGGATGTATGTTTCTATGTGGCTCTGTGTATCTGTACTGTATGTTGCTGTGTGTCCTGCTGTATTTTACCCTGTGTCATGTATTCTCCCAGGTTTTGACGGGCGGTCCGGTGTTTCCGGCGCTAAGGGTGAGCGTGGTACAGAAGGCTACCCCGGAACTCCAGGTCTTCCTGGACTTCCCGGAGAGGGCAGACCGGGTGGATTTCCCGGTCCTGCCGGACCAGCCGGAAGCAGAGGATTAACCGGACCTCCAGGTGAGAATCGGGAAAACAAGGGGAATGTCGTAGGATTTCCGGAATTTTGGATATGTTTGGGAATGTTGTCATTAATCCATTGAATCAATTCATTCCAGATCCCAGGCATCTCCTAGTCGTTTTAGCCCACAGCGCGAACAGACAGAGACTCTTTCCTCCATGCCTGTGTGTTGATTGTGAATGCTCCCCACCACTCCTCTCCTTTATTGACATGTTCTCTCTATTTTTATTTGATCCTTCAGTCCGTTCCCACTGGTTGCCTGTTTGTGATCTCCATCCCCAAAAGCGTTTCCTCTCACATCTCTCTGTCTTTTCCATCTCCTCGTCCTTCTCCCCCTTCCTCCTCTCTTCCTGCACCTACATCCATCATTATCATCACTCCATCCCTCTCTTCTTGGTGATGGGTCTCTCCCTAGGCTGTCAAGGTGAGCTACTCCCTTCCCTGCGTCCCTTCATCCCCCCCCCCCCCCCCCCCGCTCCGTCTTAGACCAGTCGCTCTAACGCTTGCCTCCTCCGCCCATCTTATCAACTCTAACTGCTCCATGCGATTTGGAATTCTCCATTTTAGAACAACTGGCTTCTAGAACTAAGAACTGTTCTAAACCTTAAGCATTTGAGTCCAAAGAAAGAGATGGAAAGTTGATGAACTTCATAGTATTTTTTCAGGTAGCACTAATCTTCTAGGTGCAATCTTCATGTTGGATCTCTACTAAACCTAGGATTGCCAATTTCCAGAAACTTTCCCAAAATTCTCAGGTTTTCCAAAAATCCTGGTTAGAAGATTCCCGGATTTCCTTCGTATTCCCCCCTGATTCCATGGATCTTCCAACAAGGATTTCTGTAAATCCTGGGAATTTTACCAGAATTTTGCAACCCTAACTAAACATTTGTGTGTGTCGCTGTAACATTGATAGGCTTGTGTGAACCCTTACCCTCATAACCATCCAACCGACTCACCTCAACCTACGAACCTAAAAGCCTGTTCTAGAAACATATAGAAGACTGAAACCATAGAAGGCTTCCAAAAGGGTATTTGTCATGTGTTTGAGCTATCTAATTGTACTCTGGAATGTAAACCAGCAGGAATCATTTACATTTATCAATCTCATATTCCATACTTTCTCTCAATTTAAGTGCAATTGCAGCTTAAACTATGTCATGAAACAGTGTAACTGAACATGTATTTACATTCTTGTTCGCGTGACTTGTTTGCATTCTGAACTACAATAATTAAGCAATAAAGCCCGAGGGGGTGTGGTATATGGCCAAAATACACTGTATACAGTACCAGTCAAAGGTTTGGACACACTCATTTAATGATTTTCTTTATTTTTACTATTTTCTACATTGTAGAATAATAGTGAAGACATCAAAACTATGAGATAGCACATATGGAATCATGTAGTAACCAAAAAAGTGTTAAACAAATCAAAACATATTTTATATTTGACTTTCTTCAAATAGCCACCCTTTGCCATGATGACAGGTTTTCACACTCTTGGCATTCTCTCAACCAGCTTCACCTGGAATGCTTTTCCAACAGTCTTGAAGGAGTTCCCACATATGCTGAGCACATGTTCGCTGCTTTTCCTTCACTCTGCGGTTCAACAAATCCCAAACCATCTCAATTTGATTGAGGTCGGGTGATTGTGGAGGCCAGGTCATCTGATGCAGCACTCCATCACTCTCCTCTCGGTCAAATATCCCTTACACAGCCTGGAGATGTGTTGGGTCATTGTCCTGTTGAAAAACAAATGATAGTCCCACTAAGCCCAAACCAGATGGGATGGCGTATCGCTGCAGAATGCTGTGGTAGCAATGCTGGTTATGTGTGCCTTGAATTATAAATAAATCACAGACAGTGTCACCAGTAAAGCACGCCCACACCATAACACCTCGTCCTCCATGCTTTACGGTGGGAAACACACATGCAGAGTTCATCCATTCACCAACTCTGCGTCTCACAAAGACACGGCGGTTGGAACCAAAAATGTCAAATTTGGACCCATCAGACCAAAGGACAGATTTCCACCAGTCTAATGTCCATTGCTCGTGTTTCTTGGCCCAAGCAAGTCTCTTGTCATTATTGGTGTCCTTTAGTAGTGTTTTCTTTTGCAGCAATTTGACCATGATGGCCTGATTCACGCAGTCTCCTCTGAACAGTTGATGTTGAGATGTCTGTTACTTGAACTCTGTGAAGCATTTATTTGGGCTGCAATTTCTGAAGCTGGTAAAAAAAAGGTAAAAAATAAATATTGTAACTCTAATGAACTTATCCTCTGCAGCAGAGGTAAGTCTGGGTCTTCCTTTCCCGTGGCGGTCCTCATGAGAGCCAGTTTTTATTTATTTATTTTTTACCTTTATTTAACTAGGCAAGTCAGTTAAGAACAAATTCTTATTTTCAATAACAGCCTAGGTTAACTGCCTGTTCAGGGGATTTGAACTTGCAACCTTCCGGTTACTAGTCCAATGCTCTAACCACTAGGCTACCCTGCCGCCCCATCATAGTGCTTGATGATCTTTGCGACTGCACTTGAAGAAACTCTCAAAGTTCTTGAAATTGTCCGTATTGACTGACCTTCATGTCTTGAAGTAATGATGGACTGTCGTTTGTCTTTGCTTATTCTTTCTTGAATATTTGTTATTTGTTCTTGAATAATATGAACTTGCTCTTTTACCAAATAGGGCTATTTTCTGTACACCCCCCCTACCTTGTTACAACACAACTGATTGGCATTGTTAACTGTTAACTGAAAATGCATTCCAGCTGGTTGAGAAAATGCCAAGAGTGCAAAAAGCTGTCATCAAGGCAAAGGGTGTTTATTTTTTCCCCCGGATCACCCACAATCATACGACCTCAACCCAACTTAGATGGTTTGGGATGAGTTGGACGACAGAGTGAAGCAGTCAACAAGTGCTCAGCATATATGGGAACTCCTTCAAGACTGTTGGAAAAGTATTTCTCATGAAGCTGGTTGAGAGAATGCCAAGAGTGTGCAAAGCTGTCATCAAGGCAAAGGGTGGCTACTTTGAAGAATCTCAAATATAAAATATATTTTGATTTGTTTTAAACTTTTTTGGTTACTATATGATTCCATATGTGTTATTTCATCGTTGTGATGTATTCACTATTATTCTATAATGTAGAAAATAGTAAAAATAAATAAAAACCCTTGACTAGGTGATGAGTAGGTGTAGGTGTCCAAACTTTTGACTGGTACTGTATAGAAAAGTATGTGGACACCCCTAAGTTAGTGGATTCGGCTATTTCTGCAACACCCATGGTGACAGGTGTATAAAATTGAGCACACAGCCATGCAATCTCCATAGACAAATATTGGCAGTAGGTTGGCCTTACTGAAGAGCTCAGAGACTTTCAACGTGGCACTGTCATAGGATGCCACCTTTCCAGCAAGTAAGTTCGTAAAATGTCTGTCCTGCTAGAGCTGCCCCGGCCAACTGTAAATGCTGTTATTGTGAAGTGGAAACGTCTAGGAGCAACAACGGCTCAGCCGCGAAGTGGTAGGCCACACAAGCTCACAGAATGTGACCGCTCAGTGCTGAAGCGCGTAGCTCGTACAAATCGTCTGTCCTCGGTCGCAATACTTAATACAGAGTTCCAAACTGCCACTGGAAGCAACGGCTGGAGTGGTGTAATTGGACCATTGGAAACCTATTGGCAACGCATTCTCTGGAGTGATGAATCACCCTTCACCATCTGGCAGTTCGACGGACAAATCTGGTTTTGGTGGTTGCCTGGAGAATGCTACCTGCCCCAATGCATAGTGCCAACTACAGCATACAATGACATTCTAGACAATTCTGTGCTTCCAACTTTTTGACAACAGTTTGAGGAAGACCCTTTCCTGTTTCAGCATGACAAGGCCCCCGTGCACAAAGCGAGGTCCATACAGAAATGCGAGCCAGGCCTAATTGCCCAACATCAGTGCCTGACCTCAGTAATGCTCTTGTGGCTGAATGGAAGCAAGTCCCCGCAGCAATGTTCCAACATCTAGTGGAAAGCCTTCCCTGAAGAGTGGAGGCTTTTATAGCAGCAAAGGGAGGACCAACTCTATATTATTGGGCATTGTTTCGGAATGAGATGTTCGATGAGCAGGTGTCCACATACTTTAGGCTGTTATTATGCGTTACACAACTCGGAGAGCCTGGATACAGCCATTAGCCGTGGTATATTGGCCATATAGCACAAACCCCCAAGGTGCCTTGTTGCTATTATAAAATAAATGTCATAACTGCGGTCTGATACACAACGGCTGTCTACCAATCAGCATTCAGGGCTTAAACCACCCAGTTTATAATGTAATTTAGATACTGAATATGATTGTAGTATATGTCACAATAAGGTAAGTTTTTAACAGTGCAATAAAGGTAAGTTATGGTACATTTTGTTATTTTTATGTCGTATGTTTATAAATCAGCACTTTCTCCCTCCCCTATTTGAACAATTATTTTACTTTAATTCGCTATTGTTTTTCAGAGGAAAGAGTTATGCCTGACTCGCTGTCCTCTCCCTCCCCGCCCAGGCTACCCCGGTGTGAAGGGAGCCAGAGGTGATGCAGGCTTTCCAGGCCCAGCTGGGATGAAGGGACAACCAGGAGAACCAGGAGGCGATGGCTCTCCAGGACTCAGGGGTCTTCCAGGACCACCGGGCCCCGGGGGAAGAGACGGCATCCCTGGGGGACCAGGAAGAAAGGGTAAGGTGGTGGTGGATAACCAAACATAGACACCTCCATAGCTAACTTCCAAGCCAAGGTAGGGTGGACACTCACAATAGTGCAAATCTCAAATTACACTGTTCAGTGCACTATTTTTAACCAGAGCCACGTCGGGCACTTGGCATTTTTAGAGAGATGACTAGAGTAATTGGACCCATACCTACTATTGCTCTATTGATGTTTATTTGGCTTGGAAACGTCGATCTAAAGTGGATATTAGTCAGATCCACGGGCCATTTTCTAATCATGACCCCTTTCCTGTTCACAGGCGAGAGCGGTTACCCCGGACTGGTGGGTTTCCCCGGAATGCCAGGTAACCCTGGAAGACCTGGAGGTCCCGGAGGGAAAGGAGCTCCCGGATTCTCAGGAAGAGACGGTCTGCCCGGAGATTTCGGAGGGCCAGGACCTAAAGGTACGGGATTGGGAATGACAGAACTAAGGGAATGATGGGAAGGGAGTGGATGGGGAGTAGAATATCATTTTAATATGACATGATGAATAGTCTCACAGTACTTTTCTTTTGGTTTAGTTTCACCAATGTATTTCTGCGGCTGGTTCAAACCCTAACTGTGTTATTTGGTTCAAAGAGAAACTGAATGATGTGGCTTCTCTCTATGTGTGTGTGTTCCAGGTGACAGAGGTAACGCTGGTCCACCCGGCGCACCCTCTCTGCCCGTCAGAGTTGAGTACATTGAGAAGGGACAGATGGGCGACAATGGTGCCAACGGTCTACCCGGTTTCCCTGGACCTAGAGGTAGGTGGTAGGCTACAAATCAACATTGTCATCCGTTTTGTGCCAAATGTGTGTCACCAACAAGGTCTTACATCTGCCATTTTGTTACAAAATGTGAGCCACCAACTGAGGCTGAAGATAACAAAGGTTAATACAAGAGAGTTCTAATATCCCATCACTCTTTGAGTAAATGAGGAAGATTTCTAAACAATCGGACCAGAGATGCTATTTAGCAACGGTGCTAGTCCTATGAATCTGTTTATTTTCAAAAGCATCCTCTTGGAATTATTACGTTGTCCTAAACTGGATATCTTCAACCTGGCCACCATCAAGCTCCTGCAGCAGCCATTTTGTGCTAAACGTGTGTCACCGACAAGCTCCTTCAGCCGCCATTAAGGATCAAATGCTTATCACCGACAAGCTCCTACATCCTCCATTTTGTGCCTCCCTGTCCCCAGGTGACAAGGGTTTCCCAGGGCTGCCTGGTCGACAGGGTTTGCCCGGGCTGCCTGGTTATGCTGACAGGGCTAAAGGAGAACAAGGACTTCCTGGTATCCCCGGACGCCCAGCCGGGCCAGGCTACCCAGGGCCTAAAGGATCTCCCGGCATCATCGGCTTCCCTGGCATGCCTGGACCTAGGGTAGGCACATACACCACCATATAAAGAGTTTAACAGTGATGTTGTAGACAGAATTGGCAGTTGATGTTATACTGAGTTTGACATATTATTGTTCTGTAGGGTGACGATGGCGAACCTGGTTTCCCTGGAAACCCCGGAGTCCTTGGTCAGCCAGGTGCCAAAGGTGAGTAGCGGTCACATCACCTGTTGTATACCTATCTGTGAACCTCATGTCATCTTACTGTACCTATGTTGGTCTCTTCCCTGTGCTATTCTCTTAACTGTAGTCCCTTACAATTGTTGGTCTCTTATCTGTGCTATTCTCTTAACCGTATTCTCTTACCTGTTGTATTCTGTTATCTCTGCGATTCTTTCCTGTACCTTTTCAGTGTAAAGGTTTTATATTGGTTAAGTTCTTACCTGTATATTGTATGGTTCTCAGGTGAGAGAGGTGACTCGTCCGGCTACCCCGGAGGTCCCGGAGCTAAAGGTGAGGCCGGAACCCCTGGTTACTCAGGCGACCCAGGTGCTAAAGGCGCCCCCGGGGACAACGGTTTCGCAGGCGGCCCTGGGTTCAACGGACAGAAGGGAGCACCGGGAGATCGAGGAATACCCGGACAAATGGGTGAGTGTCGGGGTGATAATGTCACCGGAAGTGATGTCATAAAGGTCACACAGGTTAATCATGTCACAGGAAGTGATATAGAAAAAAAGAGGGAAAGAAACCTTATCATTATTAATATTTTCTTTACATTCATTTGTGCTCACACATGTTCCCTGGGGTGTTTTTTGGGGGTCTCCCCTTCTCAGGTACCCCTGGTTTCACCGGCGCTAAGGGTTTGAACGGATACCCAGGAGGAAGAGGTCTAGACGGGACGCCTGGCCGCTCCGGCTTCCCTGGAACACCTGGAGAGAAAGGTTTGTTTAGACACTCTGAACCATAGTCTCCTCTAGCTTTTCCATGCCACATATTACCATTTCTAATACAGCATCATTGGCCTGAGAGAAGATGGTTCTTTATCTTAAACTGACATGGCTTGCTCTAACATAACTTTAGTATGCCATTTTATTTTAGGTGATATTATAATGCAATAATAGTATTCTTTCTCAAGGTCTGCCGGGATCTCCTGGTCTTGATGGGCTCAACGGACTGGCCGGACCCAAGGGTCTACCAGGAACCCCAGGTTATAGTGAGGGGGGTCGTCCCGGCACTCCTGGAGCAGCCGGTCTGAAGGGAGAGAGGGGCTCCTCCATCCCAGGTGGACCTGGGTACAACGGAGAGAAGGGAGCTAGAGGAGAGTCAGGTGAGGAAAGATCAATCAATCAGTCAATCAAATAATCAATCAAATGTATTTTATAACACGTTTTATATCGTCAGTAGTCACAAAGTGCTTTAAAGATAGCTGGCTTACAAGCCCAAAGAGCAAGCAATGCAGGGGTAGAAGCACAGATGAGCGTAGATGAGTAACCTTGATGAGTAACGTGATGACCGACTCCAACCCTAACACTGCCTATAGACTTGTGTTAGCTCCCCGAGCTAATGCCTATGCTTTAGCTCAGCGGGCTAACACAGTCTTGTGGCATGCAGAAGACCAGGGTTTCGAACACTGGTTGGTCACACAGACATAGATAATATACAGTGCCTTCGGAAAGTATTCAGACCCCTTGACTTTTGCCAAAAACGGCGCAGTAGAAAGCACTATCAACACATATTGAACAGCACATGTTATAGACAGAAGCGTGCTATATGGCAGAGCAATCCAAGCTCATCTCCCGGCATGTCCAGCCCATACATTATCTCAGCCAATCATGGCTAGTGGGAACGTTCCTGTCTTTTTCCATGCCTAAACCAACTAGGCTCGTAATTTAACCATTGTATTTATGGATGGAATATAAGTTTGTTATTAAGGCACATGAAAGTTCATATGTTCCAGAAGGCATTTCTGCCCAAAAACCCATTTTGATTTCAAAAATTTGTTTGACGTTCAAATGCTGTTCCTGAGAAGTAAAAGTCACCCAGTTAAGTTCTACTTGAGTAAAAGTATAACATTATTTGGTTTAAAATATACTTAAGTATCAAAAGTAAAAGTATAAATCATTTATAATTCCTTATATTAAGCAAACCAGATGACACCATTTTCTTTTTTTAAATTCTTTTTTTTTTACAGAAAGCCAGGGGCACACTCCAACATTTAGACATCATTTACAAACAAAGCATGTCGGTTTAGTCAGTCCACCAGATCAGAGGTAGTGGGGATGACCGGGGATGTTCGGTTGATAAGTTTGTGAATTGAACTATTTTTCTGTCAGGCTAAGCATTCAAAATGTAAAGAGTACTTTTGGGTGTCAAGGAAAATGTATGGAGTACAAAGTACAATATTTTCATAATGAATGTAGTGAAGAAAAAGTAAAAGTAGTCAAAAATGTAAATAGTAAAGTACAGATACCCCAAAAAATGACTTAAGTAGTACTTTAAAGTATTTTTACTTAAATACTTTCACAATTATATTTAGACTATTTTGGTCTTTAATGCAGGGCCAACAAGTTCCTTACCTTCTCCCCTTTCCACATATCTCCTACATTTTTTGTTGTTGTAATGCTGCAGTCATATGATTGTAATTTCGGATAGAGCAGAAATGTATGTTATGTTTGTGTATGCATGTGTGACATAACTCCATCAGTCCTATTTATGATATAGATTACAAAGATTATATATGTTTTTTATCAATTAGTATATTTGAACTCAAGACTAATATTTGTTATGTATTTTGTGGTTTATTCAACTGAAATTGCAACCAGCTTTCTTTGGCTTGTTTTAAAAGTAGCAATATTTTGGAGATTATTTCATTGTCAAATAACCGAAAGCGAGAGGTTGTAATCTGAATGAAGGGAAACAGGCATTCTTGAACACGAGGTGAGCAATTCTTACTAATCTGCTAGAGAAACAGTTTTAATTTTAGTTTTGTATGCTTTTAGTGAAAGGTACTATGCTTTAATATTTAATCATTTTAGCCCTCCGAATTCATATTCATTATATAAAAAGGCTGTTTAATTTGGTCTGGCTTGTCGCTCCAAATAAATTGAAAAAAATGTGCTCATATAATTAAAAACAAATCGTTAGGTGTAGGCAGGGCCATAAGTAAATAGATAAACTGGGTATGACTAAAGAATAAATTAGGCTGATTTTTCCACAAATAAACAGGTGTTGTCCTCGCCGTGTTTGCAAGATCTCATCTAATTTGGCTAACTGTCTATTAAAATGTATTGTAGTGAGAGAATTTCTTTATTTTGGGATATGAATATCGAGTATGTCCACTTCGCCGTCGGTCCATTTTATTGGTAAAATACACGGTAATGTAAAAGTAGTATTTTTTAGCGATCCAATATGTAATATGGTTTACATATCATAATTTGTTTTTAATCCAGAGAGGTTAGAGAAATGATCTAGATCCTCTATAAAGCTATGGGATCCAACCTCTCACAGCTTTGTTTTTTAAGCCCTGGATTTCTCGCCCCTTGATATTATTGTTGGATCTGATTTTAATAATTGCTATCGAAATGATGGCCATAATAAATAAATATGCTGATAGTGGACAACCTTGTTTTATTCCTCTTGACATTTTAATACTTTCTGAGAAGTAGCTATTATTTACCATTTTACACCTGGGGTTACTATACATAACTTTAACCCATTGTATAAGAGTTTCTCGTAAATTAAAATTGTCCAGGCATTCATATATAAATTCCAGTTGTGGTTTATCAAAGGCCTTTTCATAGTCAGCTATGAATACCAGGCTTGGTTTCCCAGATTTTTCATAGTGTCTTCTTGATTCCAGTACTTGTCTTATATTATCCCCAATGTATTGTCCATGTACAAAACCTGTCTGATTAGGATGAATAATGTCCGACAATACCTTTTTTATTTCTATGCATTTTGCTAGGATTTTGGCATCGCAACACTGAAGTGTAAGGGGTCTCCAGTTTTTTAGGTGGACTGGATCTTTATATGTACCACCTGGGTCCTTGCTAAGTATCTGATAGTCTACCATTTTTATAGGAGTGGTTAAAACATGCTAATAACGGACCTCTGAGTACATCGAAAAAAGGTTTGATATGCCTCAACTGGTATGTCATCCAGCCCTGGAGTTTTCCCAGACTTAAAGGCTTTAATTGTATCAAGAATTTTCTCCTCTGTAATTTGGCATTCACATGAGTCTTTCTGTTCAGCTGTGAAGTTAACCATATTAACAGAAAAAAGTATTTACAATTAACTTCAGTTAGTGTGTAACAGGCCTCTCTGTAAATTATTTTTGGGAGCATTTCTGTGTTGAAGATTAGAAAATAATTTGGTGCAATTACCCTCATATTCGATCCAGTTATAATATTACACATGACCTTTCTTGAATAAGTTCCTCCAGTTTTGTTTTTTTTCTTCTAACTTATTCTGTAACTCAATGGTACAGTTTTTATTTGCTATCTATCTGCACTGTTAGTTCCTCTATTTCCTTTGTTAATATAAATATTTTCACCAAAGTTGTTTTTGTTTTAAAGATGAGTATTGAATTGCATGGCCTCTAAAGACACATTTAAAAGTGTCCAATACAATAAAGTGATCTGCTGTACCTATGTTATGTAGGACAAAGTCAGTTATAAATTATTCTGTCTTGGTTAAAAACAAAGTGTCATCCAGTAGGCTCTGATAAAATGTCCAATATCCTCGACCTTGCGGAAATTCTGTAAGAGTAATGTGTATACCAATTATCTGATGGTCCGACCACATTCTGTCCCCATCAACACTCTTTAACTTTTGGTGGCAGCGAGAATAACATAAGAAAGTAGTCAAGATGACTAGCTTGATTGAGCCTCCGCCATCCATGATTTCCTTAAGTGCATGAAGGTGATAGTTTACGGTCCATAATATATTTCTTATTTCACAATTCCCTGTAATTTCCTGTAATAGTGCACTTCTTTTGACCAGAGTCCGTTTCTAAAGCAGAAACAGTGAGGCACCTAGGGTAACGTGCGTGTGTGTGTGTGTGTGTGTGTGTGTGTGTGTTGATGCTGACCCCAACTCTTGTCTGGATGTCAGGGGGTCCTGGTGTGACGGGCTTCCCAGGACTGCCTGGTCTTCGTGGGGAGACGATCATTTCTAATATCCCTGGACCACTGGGAGACCCTGGCCTGCCAGGAATCGATGGAGAAGAAGGTAATTTAACCCTTAATTTGGCCTTTTACAAAACTAGAGATTGATTGTAACTTATATTTTTAACCTATTTTGTACATACAGTTGAAGTCGGAAGTTTACATACACTTAGGTTGGAGTCGTTAAAACTTGTTTTTCAACCACTCCACAAATTTCTTGTTAACAAACTATTACTTTGGCAAGTCGGTTAGGACATCTACTGTGTGCATGACACAAGTCAATTTTCCAACAATCGTTTACAGACAGATTATTTCACTTATAATTCACTGTATCACAATTCCAGTGGGTCAGACATTTACATACACTAAGTTGACTGTGCCTTTAACAGCTAGGAAAATTCCAGAAAATGATGTCATGCCTTTAGAAGCTTCTGATAATTGACATCGTTTGAGTCAATTGGAGGTGTACCTGTGGATGTATTTCAAGGCCTACCTTCAAACTCAGTGCCTCTTTGCTTGACATCATGAGAAAATCAAAATAAATCAATTAAGACCTCAGAAACAAAAGATTGTAGACCTCCACAAGTCTGGTTCATCCTTGGGAGCAATTTCCAAATGCCTGAAGGTACCACGTTCATCTGTACAAACAATAGTACGCAGGTATAAACACCATGGGACCACGCAGCCGTCATACCGCTCAGGAAGGAGACGAGTTCTGTCTCCTAGAGATAAAAGTACTTTGGTGCGAAAAGTGCAAATCAATCCCAGAACAACAGCAAAGGACCTTGTGAAGATGCTGAAGGAAACAGGTACAAAAGTATCTATATCCACAGTAAAACGAGTCCTATATCGACGTAACCTGAAAGGCCGCTCAGCAAGGAAGAAGCCACTGCTCCAAAACCGCCATAAAAAAGCCAGACTACGGTTTGCAACTGCACATGGGGACAAAGATCGTACTTTTTGGAGAAATGTTCTCTGGTCTGATGAAGCAAAAATATAACTGTTTGGCCATAATGACAATTGTTATGTTTGGAGGAAAAAGAGGGAGGCTTGCACGCCAACGAACACCTTCCCAACCGTGAAGCACGGGGGTGGCAGCACCATGTTGTGGAGGTGCTTTGCTGCAGGAGGGACTGGTGCACTTCATAAAATAAATGGCATCATGAGGTAGGAAAATGATGTGGATATATTGAAGGAACATCTCAAGACATTTGCGTGGAGAAAAAGGGGTCAGAGGACAGGCTGCCTTCTGAGAATTTGTAGGCGATCGAATAAACCCCCACTTCCTTCCATTCTGCTAGCAAACGTGCAATCTTTGGAAAATAAAATGTATTAACTACGTGGAAGATTAAACTACCAACGGACATTCAAAACTGTAACATTATGTTTCACGGAGTTGTGGTTGAACGACGACTTTCTCATTGTACAGCTGGCTGGTTATACGGTGTATCGGCAGGACAGAACGGCAGCGTCTGGTAAGACAACGGGCAGCGGACTATGTATTTTTGTAAATAACAGCTGGTGCACGATATCTAAGGAAATCTCAAGGTTTTGCTCGCCTGATGTAGAGTATCTCATGATAAGCTGTAGACCACACATTCTACCTAGAGAGTTTTAATCTGTATTTTTTGTAGCTGTCTACATACCACCACAGACTGACGCTGGCACTAAGACCGCACTGAATGAGCTGTATTCCGCCATAAACAAACAGGTAAATTCTCACCCAGAGGCGGCGCTCCTAGGAGCCGGGGACTTTAATGCAGGGAAACTTAAATCTGTTTCACCAAATTTCTATCAGCATGTTAAATGTGCAACCAGAGGAAAAAACTCTGGACCACTTTTTATCTACACACAGAGAGGCATACAAAGCTCGCCCTCCATTTGGCAAATCTGACCATAATTATATCCCTCTGCTTACAAGCAAAAATTAAAGCAGGAAGCACCAGTGACTCAATCAATAAAAAAGGTTGTCAGATGAAGCAGATGCTAAGCTACAGGACTGTTTTGCTAGCACAGACTGGAATATGTCCAAGGATTCCTCCAATGGCATTGAAGAATATGCCACATCAGTGATTGGCTTCATCAATAAGTGCATCGATGACGTCGTCCCCACAGTGACCGTACGTACATACCGCAACCAGAAGCCAGGCAACATCCGAACAAAGCTAAAGGCTAGAGCTGCCGCTTTCAAGGAGCAGGACTCTAAACCGGAAGCTTATACGAAATCCCGCTATGCCCTCCAACAAACCATCAAACAGGCAAAGCGTCAATACAGGACTAAGATCGAATAGTACTCTGACGCTCGTCAGATGTGTCATGGTTTGCAAACCATTACAGACTACAAAGGGCAGTGACATGAGCCTACCAGACGAGCTAAACTACTAATACAGTCGCTTTGAGGAAAATAACACTGAAACATGCATGAGAGCACCAGCTGTTCTGGATGACTGTGATCACGCTCTCCACAGCCAATGTGAGTAAGACCTTTAAACAGGTCAACATTCACAAGGCCACAGGGCCAGAAAGATTACCAGGTAGTGTACTGCGAGCATGCGCTGACCAACTGGCAATTGTCTTCACTGACATTTTCAACCTCTCCCTTTCCGAGTCTGTAATACCAACATGTTTCAAGCAGAACACCATAATTCCTGTTCCCAAGAACACTAAGGTAACCTGCTAAATGACTTCCGACCCATAGCACTCACGTCTGTAGCCATGAACTGCTTTGAAAGGCTGGTCATGTCTCACATCAATAACATTATCCCAGAAACCCTAGACCCACTCCAACTTGCATACCGCCAAAACAGATACACAGATGATGCAATCTCTATTGCACTTCACACTGTCCTTTCCCTCCTGGACAAAAGGAACACCTATGTGAGAATGCAATTCATTGACTACAGCTCAGCGTTCAACACCATAGTACCCTCAAAGCTCATCAATAAGTTAAGTTAATAAGCATCATTAAGTTTGGCGATGACACAACAGTGGTAGGCCTGATCACCGATAACGACGAGACAGCCTATAAGGGGGAGGTCAGAGATGTGGTGCCAACAACCTCTTCCTCAATGTGATCAAGACAAAGGAGATGATTGTGGACTACAGGAAAAAGAGGACCGAGCACTCCCCCATTCTCATCGACAGGGCTGTAGTGGAACAGGTTGAGAGCTTCAAGTTCATTGGTGTCAACATCACCAACAAACTAACATGGTCCAAGCACAGCAAGACAGTCATAAAGAGGGCATGACAAAACCTATTCCCCCTCAGGAGACTGAAAAGATTTTGCATGGGTCCTCAGATCCTCAAAAGGTTCTACAGCTGTACCATCGAGGGTATCCTAACTGGTTTCATCACTGCCTGGTATTGCAACTGCTCGGCCTCCTTACTTTTATTTCTGATTTCTTATTCGTATTTTTTTTTAAATAAACTGCGTTGTTGGTTAGGGGCTCGTAAGTAAGTATTTCACTGTTGTATACGGCGCATGTGACTAATAGAATTTGATTTGATTTGATCAGCTGAGATTAGTCTCCTTATATTCCTCCATCTCACTTTCCTCCTTTTTCTTCCATGTTCTTCTCCTCCTTTCTACTCCTTTCTACTTTCCCCTCTATCTCTTTCCTCCCTACATCTCTCCATCTCTTACCACTCTATATCTATACCTAGTTTACTGAGTGTTAACATCTCCTCTCCCCTCTGTCCGTTCCTCCAGGTTGTCCTCTTCTCCTTCTCCTTCTCTCCATTTCTCCCTCTGAGTCATCTCTCATTCTCCTCCCTCCATCTAAATCCAATACTCTATAGACCTCTATACTGTAGCTGGTTCACTCTTGTGTTAATTGTTTATGGTCGGATCCTCCAGGTTACCGTGGTCCTCCAGGCCCCCCAGGCCCACCGGGGCCCGGTACAGCCCAAGGGGACAGAGGCGACTCTGGGCTCTCTGGCATCCCTGGTACCCCTGGTAACCGTGGAGACCCTGGGGGTCCAGGTGGCCCAGGACGGGATGGAAACCCTGGATTCAAAGGTATAGGGATGACAAATCAATGTACTGTAATATCCATCAGAATGTGATTCAAAAGCAAGGTACAGTGATGATGGCTCTCAGATTGAGGATGATTACCCTTGACGGTAGCCTTATAGACTCATAGGGTCAAATCATAGGGTCAAATTGCTTTATTTCAAGTAAGATTCCCGTTTGAATATCAACCTAAATTGGATGTTCATCTGAAACGTACAATTTGTCTGATGGGCACATTTGTTGACAACTCAATAAAGTATCAGCCAGAATTGGATGTTGATCTGACATTTTCTTACCCCGTAGTTGGTGTACCGCGTGTCTGATGGGGTGTGTTGTAAATGTTGTTGTTGTTGTTGCTGTGTTGCCCAGGAGAGAGAGGTGACTCTGGGTACAGTGGAGCATCAGGACAAATGGGCTTCCCTGGAGATCCAGGATACTACGGTGGGAAAGGACCCAAAGGAAGGAGAGGTGAGAGACTTATCCTTTTAACACACACTGATCTTGAAGATGAAACACTTGTCTTTGTCAATTTGATTAATTAATTGTAAAAAATGTATCTCTCATTTTGCGTTCTCTCTCTCTCTCTCTCTCTTTCTCTCTCTCTCTCTCTACCCCTCTCTCTCTTTCCCTATCCTGTCCTTCCTCCCCCTCCTATCCCCTCCTCACACTTCTCTCCCTCCCCCTCTAGGTGATACTGGTCGTAAGGGACCCCAAGGTATAACTTTCCCCAGGCCGGACATTCCGACACCCTATGGAGACATGGGAGACCCCGGGACCAACGGAACTCCAGGGTCCGTGGGAGAAGCAGGCAATCCCGGCATGCCAGGCAGGGGGGGTGAGTAGCCCACTTAGAACAGCCAGAGGCCAGGCAGGGGGGTAAGTAACCTACTTGGGACTATATTCACAAAGCATCTCAGAGAAGGAATACTGATCTAGGATCAGTTTTGCCTTGTGTGGATTCAGACTAACCACAGTCACCCCCTAATCCCATATCTAGGATCAGTTTACAGTACCCTGATCCAAACCTGACCCATTAGGGATTAAAACATGAAGTAACATCAGAACCTCCTCCTCTGTTCCAGGTCCTAAAGGCAGGCCCGGCGCGGTAGGGAAGCAGGGGAGGAACGGAGGGTCAGGCCTGGACGGACCTCTGGGAGACTCTGGTCCTCCTGGTTTCCCTGGACCTACCGGGTCACAAGGTGTGTGTGTGTGTGTGTGTGTGTGTGTGTGTGTGTGTGTGTGTGTGTGTGTGTGTGTGTGTACGCGCGCGTATAGTGCCTACAGTGTATTTGCCAACTGTGAGTATGAGTGTGTATCTAGAATGTCTGTATGTGAATCCGTCCGAACACACATCGACCTCTATACAACATGACAAGTCTTACATTGCTTTATAACCGCATCATAATGCATTATAGCCGGAGGTTTTAAGTAAAGTGATACCCAACATGAACCTGTACTACTTACATACTTCCTCCTCACTTCTCCCCTCCCCTCTCCCTTCCTCTCCTCTCTCACCCAGGTCTGCCCGGTAAGCCTGGACTGCAGGGTCCCACAGGTAGTGTGGCGCGCAGCAGGAGTATTGGCTACACTCTGGTGAAGCACAGTCAGAACAACCAGGTGCCCATGTGTCCTCAGGGCATGGCTCAGCTCTGGGAAGGATACAGTCTGCTGTATGTTGAGGGGCAGGAGAAGGCCCATAACCAGGACCTCGGTACGTCACACACACGCTTGCACACACGCGCACACACACACACACACACACACACACAAGGGCAACATGAGCAATTATACAATTCGGGCAGGCAGAGCGACCTAAAAAACTTGCGGCAAGCTCAACTTTATATCTCTCCTCCCCGACTCCCCCGTCTCTCCACCTCTCTCCCTCTTCTCCCCTCTCTCGCAGGTATGGCAGGCTCCTGCCTTCCTCGTTTCAGCACTGTCCCGTTCCTGTACTGCACGCCCAACGAGATCTGCTACTACGCCAGCCGCAACGACAAGTCCTATTGGCTGTCCACCACGGCACCCATCCCCATGATGCCGGTGGGAGAGGAGGCTATCAGCCAGTACATCAGCAGGTGCTCCGTGTGCGAGGCCTACTCCCAGCCTGTAGCTGTCCACTCACAGGACCTCACCATCCCCACCTGCCCTGCCGGCTGGAGGTCCCTCTGGATCGGGTACTCCTTTCTCATGGTGAGTTGGGGCGGGATTAAGGCCAGATTTAATCCGCTGTGCATTATAGAGCGTTGTCGCCCAGAGTGCCTTAAGCCAATATTCCTGCGTTTGCGATCACATTCATGGCAACCGCTTGAAGATGTCGGCTCAATCGTAAAATGGCCTTTAAATGTCAATCACGCTTTGAATCCTGGCCTATATTTGATTCTCTAATGAAAGCTAGTTCACTACCCAATAACTCCATAGTCTAAACCACCATCTAGAGACTAACACCTAGGTCTTGTCTGGTCCCCTCCTCTCCTCTCACTCTCTCCCAATCCCCCCATTCAGCACACTGCTGCCGGGGCTGAGGGCGGCGGCCAGTCCCTGTCCTCTCCAGGGTCCTGTCTGGAAGACTTCCGCGCCACACCCTTCATCGAGTGTAATGGGGCCAAGGGCACCTGCCACTACTTTGCCAACAAGTACAGCTTCTGGCTGACCACGGTTGAGCCTAACCGGGAGTTCGACCCCCCTCCGATGGACACACTGAAGGGAGGCAACCAACGCAGCCGAGTCAGTCGCTGTCAAGTCTGCAGCAAGATCTTGTAGCTGGGATAAGAGATGAAGATGGAGAGATGGGAAATGAAAAAGAGAGAGACTGAAACAACAAAGGAGAGGGTGATGATTACTTATCAGAAAGGAAAAGAGAGAGGTGGAGGTGGAGTAATTGAAATGGTAAAAAAACAAAAAAACTTTGACTGACTGAATTTGAGCACCTCTCCTGCTTCATCTAGGGGTCTCACTAGGAGGGTGAGGGGCTCCCGAATTAGCCGACGAGGGCCCTTCTGTGGGTTTATGATGCCCTTGTATTGATGTAAGACAGAAAGGGATGAAGAGATGAGCGGTCTTGTTCTAAACTAGATTATTACCGACAGTGGTGCTATACTGTGTGTTTTATGTGTCTTCATTTTGTTCTTTTCACGTTACTATGGTTATGTGTCTGAAAACATTCACGGCTACCTCGGAGAGTGCAACCCCAAACCACTCCTTTGGCCTGCACTAAACCGCTTTCACTTCCTGGGCTACATCCCAAATGGCCCATATAGTGACCTACCCATAGGACTCTGGTCCAAAGTAGTGCATTACATAGGGAATATGATGCTATTTGGGATGAATACGTTCTCTACCGTTACAACTACATGCTGTCATGAACCTAAGAGACCTGCTACACATACCTGTTAACTGCTATAGCTAGCCAGCCGCTTTTTATACTCAAACACATACACACACGTATGATAGCGATTATGTCTGCTTCAGTTAAGAGAAACAGTAAGTGTATTGCGATATATGCTTGTGGTCCTATTAGAAACCAATATGTTCTTTTTTTGTTGCTACCCTACCCTGGGGCTCAACTTGACAACAGTTTTGAAAAAGACAAATCCATCACTTTTCAAATATTAGAATGAGTGGCATAGACAGATCGAGTGAGGTAACGTCATCCCATGCCGAATCACTTGAAGAAATCGTCATACTTCTATTTATAGAAGATCCCATTTATGTGTATGTGAATGTATTGCAGTAATGCGAGTGCCTATAATTGGTATAAATCACAGGAGGCTGCTGAGGGGAGAACGGCTCACAACAATGGCATGAACGGAGCGAATGGTATGGCATCAAACACATGGAAACCAATGTGTCGCATGCATTTGATATCATTCCACTTATTCAGCTCCAGCCATTATTATGAGCCAGTCCTCCCCAATGAAGGTGCCACCAACCTCCTGTGGTATGAATGGAGTCAGTCTTTTCAGTTTAGCTACAGCGATGGAGGTTGAAGGTTCTAACCACCAACATCACCCCCCCCCCCCCCCCAATTTACTGCTGGAACACAAGCCATCAACACTGAACACACATGATTATTGTGACCATGTCATCTCCTTTTAAGGAGCACTCCATAATTTGAGTTTCCACCTACAGTGAGACCCTAATAGTGAATTGTGTCATTTAACTGTCACTGTGTTGGACAGATAACATAGAATTAAAGTAACTCAATGGCAGTTCCATGTTCCCAAGACCCAACCCTTTGTTTACAAATGCAGTTGTTAGGGGGGTTTCACACTTTGGGTGGAAACAGATATTGAATATTGCTACTTTAAACTCACCTCTTTCACTGACTGGAATGGGTGACCAAGCCGATCGATCGTACATTGCACCAAATCATGTTGGCTTTGTAATTATTTAGAACCATCATTTTCTCCATGGTTTCACTCAGGTTATCGAGGTGAGGAGAGTAACTATCTTCGCTCCATTTTTTGTGACCAAATTTGGGTTTTATAAAACCCTCCACCACCCATACTTGAGCCAAAACATACAAGTACGCAGTAACTGCTTGGAAGGAATCACAAACTAACAACAAACACACCACACACACATTTTCCGTTACAATATTTGCTGTTGGACAGAAGCTCACCATACATTTTATCAGAGCAAACGATGGCCTACTGTGTTGCTGTAGTCCCTATCTGCTCTCCTCAGTTGCTGTCATGTCAATGGATGCGTTCCAGTGCGACTACATTGCAGACGCCTGCGAGATCTCAAAACACTTGGATAGGTGAGTAATATATCAGCTAACCACATCATATGATCTAGCAATCTGACGCCAATGCAACGCCTGCAATGTAGGTGGCCTGGAACGCAGCCACTGATGTTAAAAGTGCTGGGTGACTTAAGTTGTAACCACTATGTCTAACACATAGGCCCATCTCTCATTGGTAGCCCTGAGTACATCTTTTTCAATTAGATTTTTTCTCATTTGTTGTTCTTTTGTCTGTAATCTAGATTGTAATTCTTATACTTCACTGTAATTATTCCCTTGTTCAAAGGTTATTTACAAATACATTATGGGGAAGATGATCTGTACATTCGATGATAGGAACGAACAAAAAAAACATTTAGGATATGTTTTATATGGAAATATATATTTCTATGGTTATATTTGAATGACACAAAAAGATAAAAACACATTTTTGTTGTCACTGTTTTGACACTGACCTCTGTTGAATATATTCCACTGTCTTAAAAGGAATTTTGAGAACCTGAAAAATAAATATTTTTCATACAAATCCACATTTTACACGTATAACAGAGATGTATAACTGCAATGATTATGCTACATTTTCCTCAACAGATTTAGTCAAAAGGTGCAGTGTTGTGTTCACAATGAAATAAAAGTATTACAACTAACACAGATTGAGATTGAATGAAGAACAATGAGTAGGATTGTTTGAGAGAAATTAAACAAAATGATATACCACCTATACAGATCTAGACTACAGTATGTTGTAAAAGGGTCCAAATTAAATATATGTTGTTTGATGTCGTGGAGTTACCATATTTGAAGAGTGCAACATACCTAACCTAGTAGGTACTTAACACAGAACGTGCTGTGTGCTTAACAAGACAACATTAAAGTATAACACTTTTATTTTGTCGTCATCTCTTCCGTGGAAAGCCACAGCAGTCATATTCGATTGTCAACCACAACATCATCAACAGTTTTTAACCACTCTTGGAGTGGGGGTTCATTTTGCTGCATTTACACAGGCAGACCAATTCTACTCTTTTTCTCCGGTTAGTGTCAAAATAGCAATTTGTGGAAAAAGAACATAATTGGGCTGCCTGTGGAAATGCAGCCTTTTAAGACTGCCACTGGATGGGGTAAATGCATCAGGTAAGACTATTTTCTTGTTGTATTTTGAGAAAAAAAATGTATGTCGTGTGTTGTGACCTTAAAATGTATTGCATTATGCACTCACTACTCTAAGTCTCTATGGATAAGAGTATCTGGTAAATGACAACAAAAAAATGGCAAAGTTTTTATGTTGAATTCCATAATGCTTTATATGGTGGGACAATTCTGGCTAGGTCAACTGATTTGTATATTAATGTATCTTTCCACAGTAATAATATGTGTAAATTTAAGCCTACTATAAATGCAATAGCAATTTGTGGAAAAAGAACATAATTGGGCTGCCTGTGGAAATGCAGCCTTTTAAGACTGCCACTGGATGGGGTAAATGCATCAGGTAAGACAATTTTCTTGTTGTATTTTGAGAAAAAAAATGTATGTCGTGTGTTGTGACCTTAAAATGTATTGCATTATGCACTCACTACTCTAAGTCTCTATGGATAAGAGTATCTGGTAAATGACAACAACAAAATGGCAAAGTTTTTATGTTGAATTCCATAATGCTTTATATGGTGGGACAATTCTGGCTAGGTCAACTGATTTGTATATTAATGTATCTTTCCACAGTAATAATATGTGTAAATTTAAGCCTACTATAAATGCAGATTGACTGATAGATCCGATTCTGAGAGAGCCTTCTTTCTCTGCCGCAAAAAAACAGGGGTGTATTAATTACGGGAACCATTTACTGTTTAGGAACCAAACGGAAGCAAATGGAGCAACGGAACGAAACGGGGAGGGACCGACCTGAATTTGTCCAATAGAAACTCTCGTTTGCGTTTTGCCATCGGAGTAAACGATTTATATTGCAAAACGTTTTGCAACAGAATCGGCGTAATGATTACACCCAGAGAGTAACCCAGTTTGCGCTGAGCTGTTGTAAAATCACAGCTGGTTCAGCATCCACCACAACAACACACTGCTTAGCAGAAAAGCGAATTTAGATTTTCTCCTCTGATTTGGAACACCTAAACAGGTAACTAGCTAACATCACGAACAACTGAATAAGCTCGACAAATGCTTGTTGTCACGTTATTACGAGTGTGTTAGCTAGCTAGCATCCGTTTGGTACTAGCTAGCTAGCTGGCTGGGTATGTTGGATCATGAAACGATTCGATGTCAAAAACGTTAGCTAGCTACAGTATTTAGTAGATATTTCTGTGTTGTTATACTAACAATGTGCCTACTAGCTAGTAAGCTAACTAACGTTAGCTACGTTACATAAACATATGAATATCAGTTAGCTAGCTAATGTCAAGGCAAGTTAACATAACGTTAGCTTTTGATTTTTATCTTGCCAAGACGGCAAGCTAGAGGAAAGAGGATACCTAGTCAGTTGCACAACTGAATGCATTCGTCTGAAATGTGTTTTCCGCATTTAACCAAACCGATCTGAATCAGAGGTGCGGGGTGCTGCCTTACTCGACACCAGTGCGTCATCGGCGCCCGGAAGCAGTTATTTTTGTGGATTTAACTACCTTGCTCAAGGGCAGATTTTTCCACATTGCCGGCTTGGGGATTTGAACCAGCTCCCTTTTGGTTACTGCCTCAGCACTCTACAGAGGCCTAAAAAATTAAACATTCCTGTCTCATTTTCTCATTCCCTCTGTCCATCCCTTTCTTCTTTCCCTCCCTCCTCTCTTCTTTCCCTCCCTCCTTCTTGCTCTTTCCTACCCTCCTCCCCGTTCCTTACTCATTCCTACCTCCCTCTCACCCTTCTCTCCGCTACCGTCCCTCCCTCCCCCTCTTCAGGTACGCTGGAATTTTCTGACACCCACTCGGACATGTCCTATGTCTTCATTAACGACTCGTCGCAGACCTCCGTTCCCCTGCTGCAGGTAGAGTCCAACACAAGGGGGCAATCCCAAATCGACTCCTAGACCCGATGCCCTATGCACTTGTGGAGATCTGAGAGGATTTGACCGGCGTAAACGATATGGTAATAGATCCACTTGCTCACTGCAAAAGTGGAAGTTTCACCATGTTGCTTACATCTGTCAAATCCTCTCAGATCTCCGCACGAGCATAAGGTGTAGGGTCTGGGGGTCAATTTGGGATTGGGCAATAATAGTGTATTCACTAGGAAGCAAACTGATGCAAACGGGACAAAACGTGGAGGGACCTAGCTTCCTGAATTTGTCCAATAAGAAACTCTCGCTTCTGTTGAAAAACCTTTTTGGTTGCAAAACATTTAGCTACAGTGTGCACGAATGAATACACCCCCAGTCTTTAAAGTTGATGGTTGCTAGGGTTGATAAAGTTATTAGCCTAATCAAAGTTGTTTTATAAACTGAAACATTTTTTTTTTTTACCAGCAAAAGTCAATAAAAGGTGTGCATGCAAAATAAACACATGGTTATTTATCTATTGTGGGGACGGAAAAGCTGTACATACTTTGAATCAAAATAAATAATTTAAACTTGTATTTTCTACAGCTGGATGGGATGAAAAATGCCACTAAATTGGGGGTTTTAAATGTTCAATTCCCAAATGTTCTGAAAGCCATATAGACACCATCAATTGACTATTATTGATCGAACTCATCCCGGGTTGCTATTGTAGTAGGACGATTCCAGCGTTATGGACATTACATTTGCACGCAAAATCACAACTTTAATGTCTCACAGAATGGACAAACAAAATGTAAACAAAACTTTTGATGTGTGTGTCTATAGTACCCCTTGGGGGGAGTGGTCCCCCCCTAAAAGCAGACCTCTAAATATTGGCATGTTAGTGAAATAAAGAAAATAAGAAGCATTATGGATGTTACATGAAATGGACAAGCTTTTTCAGGAGACTAAACATAATAGTAAAAGTAGTGAGTTTGTAAGTCTTAGATCAAAACATGGATAGCCTTTTCGAAGAAAATTGGGAGCCCCATAGGGCGGCGCACAATTGGCCCAGCGCCGCCCGGGTTTGGCCGGTGTAGGCCATCATTGTAAATAAGAATTTGTTCTTAACTGACTTGCCTAGTTAAATAAAGGTTTAAAAAAAACAATTGTGGGTAAATATACCATTTTTTTGTATTACAATTCTTCTAAAATATTGTGCAAAATATATAAATGAGACAATCTACATGTGCCTATACTAGGCTAGGTCGATACACATTATATCGTATAATGGGGTATATTTCGAAATACTGACGGTATGATTTTCAATACCATTTAAATAATAATTTATTATAAGTTAAGTATAACTATAAGAAACCTAAGATTTGTCAAATAAATTATATCCAGCTCAGGGATCCAGCTATGCATTTAGTCTGTTAACTTGTGGCGAGATGTCAAGATCAAGCTTCTTGGTTACAGCAGAAACATTCAATCCCCTCCTGGACCAAGATCCCTGTTGTCTTAATTGTTTTGTGCCCCCCCCCCCCGAAAAAAATACTCTGAACAAAAATTTTAACACAACATGCAACAATTTAAAATATTTTACAGAGTTACAGTTCATATAAGGAAATCAGTCAATTTAAATACATTCATTAGGCCCTAATCTATGGATTTAACATGACTGGGAATACAGATATGGCTCTGTTGATCACAGATACCATTTTAAAAAACAAGGTAGGGTCGTGGATCAGAAAAACAGTCCGTATCTGGTGTGAATACCATTTACCTCATGCAGCACAACACATCTCCTTCACATAGAGTTGAACAGGCTGTTGAATGTTGTCCCAATCATTTTCAATGGCTGTGTGAAGTTGCTGGACATTGGCGGGAACTGGAATACGCTGTCGTACACGTCGACCAGAGCACCCCAAACATGCTCAATGGGTGACATGTCTGGTGAGTATGCAGGCCATGGAAGAACTGGGACATTTTCAGCTTCCCGGAATTGTGTACAGATCCTTGCGACATGGGGCCGTGCATAATCATGCTGAAACATGAGGTGATTGTGGCAGATGAATGGCAAGACAATGATCTCATCACGGTATCTCTGTGCATTCAAATTGCCATCCATAAAATGCAATTGTGTTCATTGTCCATAGCTTATGCCTGCCCGTACCATAACCCCCCCGCCACCATGGGGCACTCTGTTCACAATGTTGACATCAGCAAACCGCTCGCCCACACGATGCCATCTGCCCGGTACAGCTGAAACCGGGAGTCATGACAACACTTCTCCAGCGGTGAAGACAACACTTCTCCAGCGTTCCAGTGGCCATCGAAGGTGAGCGTTTGGACTGCAGTCAGATCCTGGTGAGGACGACGAACACGCAGATGAGCTTCCGTGAGACGGTTTCTGACAGTTTGTGCAGAAATTCTTTGGTTGTGCAAACCCACAGTTTCATCAGCTGTCTGGGTGGATGATCTGTGACAATCCCGCAAGTGGATGTGTGTGGAGCTCCTGATCTGCCATGGTTACACATAGACTCGTCAGTCTATTCTTGTTCTGAGAAATTAAGGCTATTCCATACGAGAAATTGCCAAGAAACTGAAGATCTCGTACAGCGCTGTGTGCTACTCCCTTAACAGAACAGCGCAAACTGACTCTAACCAGAATAGAAAGAGGAGTGGGAGGCCCCGGTGCACAACTGAGAGTTGCAAAGAAAAAGCCATATCTCAGACTAGCCAATGAAAAGAAAAGATTAAGATGGGAAAAAGGACACAGACACTGGACAGAGGAAGATTGGAAAAAGGTGTTATGGACAGACAAATCTAAGTTTGAGGTGTTCGGATCACAAAGAAGAACATTCGTGAGACGCAGAAAAAATGGAAAGATGCTGGAGGAGTGCTGTACGCGATCTGTCAAGCATGGTGGAGGCAATGTGATGGTCTGGGGGTGCTTTGGTGGTGGTAAAGTGGGAGATTTGTACAAGGTGAAAGGGATCTTGAAGAAGGAAGGCTATCACCCCATTTTGCAACACCATGCCATACCCTGTGGATGGCGCTTAATTGGAGCCAATTTCCTCCTACAACAGGACAATGACCCAAAGAACAGCTCCAAACTATGCAATAACTATTTCGGGAAGAAGCAGTCAGCTGGTATTCTGTTTATAATGGAGTGGCCAGCACAGTCACCGGATCTCAACCCTATTGAGCTGTTGTGGGAGCAGCTTGACCGTTTGGTACGTAAGACGTGCCCATCAAGCCAATCCAATTTATGGGAGGTGCTTCAGGAAGCATGGGGTGAAATCTCTTCAGATTACCTCAACAAATTGACAACTACAATGCCAAAGGTCTGCAAGGGTGTAGTTGTTGCAAATGGAGGATTCTTTGACGGAAGCAAAATGTATTGTTTGAATTAAAAATAATTATTTATAACCTTGTCAACGTCTTGACTGTATTCCTTTTCATTGTATTATTATTATAATAAAACAAATTTGAAATGGAGCCTATTGTGTGCACATTCGGTAATACAACATACCGGTATGCTACAGAACTGGTATGAAAATCTGGATACCGCCCAAACTTAGCCTATACTGCCAATCCACTTTTCTGGACACTGGACGAAGTCCGTATATTTTGGGGGGCTTTCATTTGGAGAAAAAAATTGTTGATAAACACTCTTATCTTCCTATCTAAAATAGTACTGCCATGTATGACAAATGCATTTCCGCATATATTTTCCAATAGAATCTTAGCTAGAACACATGTCGTTAGTTAGATGGCCAATGAAATTACAACTTTTTGTTGTTGTTGCGGATGCTCAAGTTGACTTTCCCACGGAATTGCCCAGTAGAGAATGTGTTCTCAATAACTTACCTGGTTAAATAAAGGCAAATCCCTATCTGCAGGCCTGCATTGACGGGGACCTGCCTTTCGCCAAGCGGCTACTGGAGACTGGCTGTGACCCAAACATACGGGACAACCGGGGTCGTACGGGCCTGCACCTAGCTGCTGCCAGGGGGAACGTGGACATCTGTTGGTTCCTCCATAAGTTTGGGGCAGACCTCCTGGCTACAGACTACCAGGGAAACACAGCCCTGCACCTCTGTGGACATGTGGATACCATCCAGTTCCTGGTGTCCAACGGCCTCAAGATAGACATCTGGTAAGAGAGGGGCTGGGAGTTGGATTGAGGGGTTGTGGCTTTTATTTTGTTATTTTTTTAAGAGAAAGAGCTTGAATGCTGAGAGTGGCTCAAGTCTAGATATATCTGGTGAGAAAGGGAAGGAGGGATGGGTAAAAGCTAGTGTTGGAACGGTTCAGAGCCTTAGAGACAGCCTACCGTCTGACAAAATGTGCATTATCATGGACCATCCAAGACACATTAAACTAGCAAACGTAACAACCCCCCCATCCTGAACAATATTTTCCTTTACCCCATTTCTACTCCACGGGCCATGGGCTGATGCAGGACAGTGAATGTGGGCTTAACATCTGAAAGAAGCACCAGCACCTCTTTACAATCTAACATCCAAGCGTTCCCTTTCACTTTCTCAGTAACCACAACGGGTCGACTCCCCTTGTACTGGCCAAGAGGCGCGGGGTGAACAAGGACGCTATCCGTCTGCTGGAGGGCCTGGAGGAGCAGGAAGTTAAAGGATTCAACAGAGGAGCCCACTCCAAACTGGAGACCATGCAGATGGCTGAGAGCGAGAGGTGAGGGGGGGGGGGATTAGGCAACGCGAGTAGACTTCAAGCTGCGGAGTGAGCTTATGATATGATCTTAACTCTGTTACACCCATTCTAAGCTGGAGACCATGCGGATGGCAGAGAGCAAAAGGTGAGGCGGGGACAGGGTAGCACGAGGTGAAAGGGTTCCACAGGAGGTGACTACTGTAGTATGTGTGTTGCCGTTTCTGATTTTCACACCCACTCACAAGAGGGGGCAAGAGACTAGAACAGAAGTGCAGCATATAAAATATGGATGAATTTGCATCACTGTGTACTGGTTGTCAAACCTATCTTCAATGTCTCTCCGCTCCTCCGATAATCTCAGTGTGTGTATATATAAGTAATGTTACAGTCTATCGCATTTACCACCATCTCCCCTCTCTCCCCTCTCAGTGTGACGGAAAGCCACTCCTATCTACAGTACCAATCGAAAGTTTGGACACACCTACTCATTCAAGGGTTTTCATTTATTTTTGCTATTTTCTACATTGTAGAATAATAGTGAAGACATCAAAACTATGAAATAACACATATGGAATCATGTTGTAACCAAAAAAGTGTAAACAAACCAAAATATATTTGAGATTCTTCAAAGTAGCCACCCTTTGCCTTGATGACAGCTTTGCACACTCTTGGCATTTTCTCAATCAGCTTCATGAGAAATACTTTTACAACAGTCTTGAGGGAGTTCCCACATATGCTGAGCACTTGTTGACTGCTTTTCCTTCACTCTGCGGTCCAACTCATCCAAAACCATCTCAGTTGGGTTGAGGTCGGGCGATTGTGGGTGATCCGGGTGATCCAGGCTGCATCACATCCGGCCGTGGTTGGGAGTCCCATAGGGCGACGCCGGGGTAGGCCGTCATTTTAAAATAAGAATTTGTTTTTAACCTAGTTAAATAAAGGTTAAATAAAAATACATTGTCTTGGCCAGGTCAGTTCCCTGGTCAAATAGCCCTTACACAGAATTGAGGTGTGTTTTGGGTCATTGTCTTGTTGAAAAACAAATTATAGTCATACTAAGCTCAAACCAGATGGGATGGCTTATCGCTGCAGAATGCTGTGGTAGCCATGCTGGTTAAGTGTGCCTTGAATTCTAAATAAATCACAGACAGTGGCACCAGCGAAGCACCATCACACCTCCTCATCCATGCCTCACGGTGGGAACCACACATGAGGAGATCATCCGTTCACCTACTCTGCGTCTCACAAAGACACGACAGATTTCCACCGGTCTAATGTCCATTGCTCGTGTTTCTTGGACTAAGCAAGTCTCTTCTTCTTATTGGTGTCCTTTAGTAGTGGTTTCTTTGCAGCAACTCGACCATGAAAGCCTGATTCACAGTCTCCTCTGAACAGTTGATGTTGCAATGTGTCTGTTACTTATTTGGGCTGCAATTTCTGAGGCTGATAACTCTAATGAACCTATCCTCTGTAGCAGAGATAACTCTGGGTCTTCCTTTCCTGTGGTGGTCCTCATGAGAGCTAGTTTCATCATAGCGCTTGATGGTTTCAAAATTCTTGACATTTTCCAGATTAACTGATATCTTGAAGTAATGATGGACTGTCATTTTTCTTTGTATATTTGAGCTATTCTAGCCATAATATGGACTTGGTATTTTACCAAATAGGGCTATCTTCTGTATACCACCCCTGCATCACAACACAACTGATTGGCTCAAACACATTAAGACATTCCACAAATTCACTTTGAACAAGGCACACCTGTTCATTGACTACCGCGTGGAGCTGGTTGAGAGAATGCCAAGAGTGTTCAAAGCTGTTATCAAAGCAAAGGCTACTTTGAAGGATCTCAAATGTAAAATATATTTTGGTTTGTTTAACACTTTTTTGGTTACTACATGATTCCATATGTTATTTCATAGTTTTGATGTCTTCACTATAATTCTACAATGTAGAAAAGAAAAAAAGAAAGAAAGAAAAACCCTTGAATGAGTAGGTGTGTCCAAACTTTTGACTATACAAAACATTAAGAACACCGACTCTTTCCATGACAGACTGACTAGGTTAAAGCTATGATCCCTTATTGGGGTCCCTTGTTAAATCCACTTCAATCTGTGTAGATGAAGGGGAGGAGACGGGTTAATGAAGGACTTCTTAGCCTTGAGACCATTGAGACATGGCTTGTTTATGTGTGCCATTCAGAGGGTGACTGGGCAAGACCAAAGATTGAAGTGCCTTTGAACGGGGTATGGTAGCAGGTGCCAGGCGTATTGGTTTGTGTCAAGAACTGCAACGCTGCTGGTTGTTTCTTGCTCAACAGTTTCCCGTGCGTGTCAAGAATGGTCCATCACCCAAAGGACATCCCAGCCAGCTTGACACAACCTGCGGGAAGCGTTGGCGTCAACATGGGCCACCATCCCTTTGGAATGCTTTTGACACCTTGTAGAGTCCATGCCCCGAGGAATTGAGGCTGTTCGGAGGGCAAAGTGGGGTGCAACTCAATATAAAGAAGGATGTGCCTAATGTTTAGAATACTCTGTGTATATCAAGTTATGTCATGGTGGCATGTAAGCTAACCGTGGGCTACTTCATTCTCTCCCTGTCAGTGCAATGGAGAGCCACTCCCTGCTCAACCCCAACCTCCAGAACAGTGAGGGGGTACTGTCCAGTTTCAGGACCACCTGGCAGGAGTTTGTAGAGGACCTGGGCTTCTGGAGGGTAAGTAAGCACGTTGCAGCGTCACGGATGTTTAGCAGTGCAAGGAGACTGGACTTTTGTTCTGTCACATGCCGTACAAGCGTTTCTTTTGTCGGATTGATTAAGTTAGACATCTCCTGCTTAGCAACGGAACCTCTTTGCCAGAGACAGGAAGTTACACCGCAGACGTAGCCAATAAGGGGTCTTCAAAAATGACCATACTGTGTATAACCTGGTGTCTCAATTTTGGTGAAACTCACAATAAAGGCTGCTTTTCGAACTCTTGTTACAGGTGCTGCTACTACTGGTGGTTATCGCCCTGCTCTCCCTGGGCATCGCTTACTATGTCAGCGGGGTTCTGCCCTTCTCCGCCAGCCAACTGGAGCTGGTACACTGAGGAGGGAGAGAGGAACGGTCGGAACTGGGGCACAGATAGAGGAAGGAGGGGGTTATAAAAAAAGAGGACAAGAATGGAAGGTTTGGGGCAACATGCAAGGAAGCACTGGGGTTTAGATTGTAAAGGGGTGGGTGGATGTTTTAACTTTTAGATTCACTCGCGCACACATACGCACTCGCATAATTCCAGCAAAACATTCCCTTTCCAACCTTGGAGACTACTCTTACCTTAACAATCCAGCCCATTCTAGCAGAGGGCAGAGTAATGCTTGTTCTCATGTGATGTCATTGTGATTGACATGACTAGCCAGGGCTTGTTGTCCATATGTGATGGTTAACAGTGGCTTTTCCCCAGCTGGGCCACGTCCCAATGATCTCTCATTCCTCCTAAAGTGTGCACATGTTAACTTCCCTTCACTAATTTGAAAGCATATGACTGGTATATGAAATATGGCAAGAACTCCCAGCCAGGCCTCCACCAATCCAATGCTTTTAAATTTGTTATAAGGCGTGAATTAGTGTACACTTCAGGAGAAAGGAGATATTATTGGGCAGCACCCCGGAAGTCTGCATTTCCTGCATTTTGTACTATATATGTGTTCTATAACATTTGCTTTAAACATTCTCAATGTGGCCCGTTATGAATGAGAATCCACATCATTTCATGTGTTAGTAATCCCTATGACAAAATAAATGACTAAATCAAACTAAATATCGTACAGTGGTGTGAATTTGTCACCGTTTTCTTTTTCTGGAATACTCACATGGCTCTTTAAAGAATAACCCACAAAAAGAGGAAATATACACATCTGTAGTGCTGGAAAAAGTTGTCATACTTGAGTAAAAGTAAAGATACCTTTTTAATAGAAAATGACAAGTGAAAGTCACCCAGTAAAATACTACTCGAGTAAAGGTCTAAAAGTATTTGGTTTTAAATATACTTAAGTATCGAAAGTAAATGTAATTTCTAAAATGTAATTAAGTATCAAAAGTATAAATCATTTCAAATTCCTTATATTAAGCAAATCAGATCTAGTATTTTTTATTTATGGATAGCCAGGGGCACACTCCAACATCATTTAGAAACAAAGCAGGTGTGTTTAGTGAGTCGCCAGATCACCAGCAGTAGGGATGACCAGATGCTCTCCAGTGCGTGAATTTGACCATTTTCCTGTCCTGCTAAGCATTCAAAATGTAATGAGTACTTTTGGGTGTCAGGGAAAATGTATGGAGTAAAAAGTATATTATTTTCTTTAGGAATGTAGTAAAGTAAAAGTTGTAAAAAATATACATAATAAAGTACAGATACCCCCCAAAAAGTACTTTACACCACTGCAATTCTGACATCATGTGGTTTCATACTAATATTAAGTTACATAACTTTGCCTATCTAATGTAGTTGACACTATTCGGGTTTATAAGAAGAGGAATTGTTGCGTTGTGGACCTTTTTCCTAATGTTGTCACAATACATATTTTTCTGTGTTATGTTCTGTAGTTTTCTACAGTTAGTTTTTGTTGTATTGTTTTACTTGTATTTTAAGTTCTATTCATGTTAATATTACTTTCTTTTTTTTAAGTCCCTTTTTGTTTTAACGATTTACGCAACACGGTCAAACGGTCTTACAAAGAAAATATTTTTGGTTTATTTCCATTCTTACTGTTAAAAACACGTCTCTTTCACCCACACTTCAGTTCAGAATTTCCCTGTTAATGATAATCAAGCTAGAACTATTGTGTGGAATTTTGCAAAGAGCAAAAATCCAACCGAAATACAACCAAGTGTGTAGAGTTAGCCTGAGTGCCAGTCTGTTTCTGCTGTCTCGCCAACTCCTTTATGGAACTGTCATGCTGTTGCTTGATGATGACTGCAATGAAGTTGACAAGAGCACAAACAGATCTGGGACCAGGCTAGTGTAGATTGGCATGGGAATGGATGTGTCATGTCATGGTCCCTCTTCCAACTCCATGTCGAGTACACAATTAACTGTAGAGTAAGTAGCACCTTGATTGTGTGCCTTTTGAAAGAAAAATAAATACATGTTTGCTGCATTTTGTGTTCAGTTAGTTGACAGCTTGTTAAACAGCGGTAGGCTACCAAATAGAAAAACTTTGTTTTCTGAAGATTATTCTAAATATTCTGTTTTTATGATTTTTTTTTGCCATGTCAATTGTAGTATATAAATACAAATAAAAGAGAATCAAATGATTACACAATTACCCTATTGCTAACAAAAGACACACAAATAAAACTAAATTGCACAAGAAGAGAACCTGATTTTTACACTATTGCACTTCAAACATGAAACACACAAACTAAATTGCACAACTAATTGCATTAGTACTGTACAAAGGTAGAGGTGCGCTATTTGATAGATTCCCCCCGCTCCCCCTACCTCTGGGTTTCAATGGGGAGACCTGAGGTCAACCTACCACCGCCCCCCTCCCCATCTCGTACTTCTGAGTGGGAGACCTTCCCAGGCAGTAGCCTGCCAAGCTCACAAACTAGAATCACAGTCCCACACGGTGACATGATATCATTGATGTGCCGTGCAAATGAGCGATAGAAAACCGATTGTGCAAATGTCACCATTCGGAAAATACAGCTCTGAAAAAAATTGAGACCACTGCAAAATGATCAGTTTCTCTGGTTTGACTATTTACAGTGCCTTGCGAAAGTATTCGGCCCCCTTGAACTTTGCGACCTTTTGCCACATTTCAGGCTTCAAACATAAAGATATAAAACTGTATTTTTTTGTGAAGAATCAACAAGTGGGACACAATCATGAAGTGGAATGACATTTATTGGATATTTCAAACTTTTTTAACAAATCAAAAACTGAAAAATTGGGCGTGCAAAATTATTCAGCCCCCTTAAGTTAATACTTTGTAGCGCCACCTTTTGCTGCGATTACAGCTGTAAGTCGCTTGGGGTATGTCTCTATCAGTTTTGCACATAGAGAGACTGACATTTTTTCCCATTCCTCCTTGCAAAACAGCTCGAGCTCAGTGAGGTTGGATGGAGAGCATTTGTGAACAGCAGTTTTCAGTTCTTTCCACAGATTCTCGATTGGATTCAGGTCTGGACTTTGACTTGGCCATTCTAACACCTGGATATGTTTATTTTTGAACCATTCCATTGTAGATTTTGCTTTATGTTTTGGATCATTGTCTTGTTGGAAGACAAATCTCTGTCCCAGTCTCAGGTCTTTTGCAGACTCCATCAGGTTTTCTTCCAGAATGGTCCTGTATTTGGCTCCATCCATCTTCCCATCAATTTTAACCATCTTCCCTGTCCCTGCTGAAGAAAAGCAGGCCCAAACCATGATGCTGCCACCACCATGTTTGACAGTGGGGATGGTGTGTTCAGCTGTGTTGCTTTTACACCAAACATAACGTTTTGCATTGTTGCCAAAAAGTTCAATTTTGGTTTCATCTGACCAGAGCACCTTCTTCCACATGTTTGGTGTGTCTCCCAGGTGGCTTGTGGCAAACTTTAAACGACACTTTTTATGGATATCTTTAAGAAATGGCTTTCTTCTTGCCACTCTTCCATAAAGGCCAGATTTGTGCAATATACGACTGATTGTTGTCCTATGGACAGAGTCTCCCACCTCAGCTGTAGATCTCTGCAGTTCATCCAGAGTGATCATGGGCCTCTTGGCTGCATCTCTGATCAGTCTTCTCCTTGTATGAGCTGAAAGTTTAGAGGGACGGCCAGGTCTTGGTAGATTTGCAGTGGTCTGATACTCCTTCCATTTCAATATTATCGCTTGCACAGTGCTCCTCGGGATGTTTAAAGCTTGGGAAATATTTTTGTATCCAAATCCGGCTTTAAACTTCTTCACAACAGTATCTCGAACCTGCCTGGTGTGTTCCTTGTTCTTCATGATGCTCTCTACGTTTTTAACGGACCTCTGAGACTATCACAGTGCAGGTGCATTTATACGGAGACTTGATTACACACAGGTGGATTGTATTTATCATCATTAGTCATTTAGGTCAACATTGGATCATTCAGAGATCCTCACTGAACTTCTGGAGAGAGTTTGCTGCACTGAAAGTAAAGGGGCTGAATAATTTTGCACGCCCAATTTTTCAGTTTTTGATTTGTTAAAAAAGTTTGAAATATCCAATAAATGTCGTTCCACTTCATGATTGTGTCCCACTTGTTGTTGATTCTTCACAAAAAAATACAGTTTTATATCTTTATGTTTGAAGCCTGAAATGTGGCAAAAGGTCGCAAAGTTCAAGGGGGCCGAATACTTTCGCAAGGCACTGTATATGTGTTTGGGTAAAATGAACATTTTTGTTTTATTCTATATACTACTGACAACATTTCTCCCAAATTCCAAATAAAAATCTAACAGCTTACTACACAACATACACTTAGTATTACTTTCTTAGCTACAGTATACATATCTCCCTGGAATATTACATAATTTATGCAGCAGCATACAATACATTTTTGGACTCACCTTGTGCTGTGCTCACTTGAACAGGAAGGTGATGTGGCAGTCCTTCATGGGCAAATGTTGTCCTTAAAGTCTGGCATTCTCTGGATTTATGGTGCTTTCAAGACAACTGGGAACTCTGAAAAACACAATGTTGAATCATGATGTTAGTGATCTTCAGGTCGGGGATCTAGAAAGAGGCCAGAGTTCCCGACATGGAATTCTGAGTTGAATGACCATTCAAAACATATTTTCCCAGTCGGAGCTCGTTTTTTCCTAAGTTACCTGTTATCTTGAACTCACTGAAGTCTGAGATTTCCCATTTCCGAGTGTCCAGTTGTTTTGAAAGCGGCAGAAATCATGCTGGATGGACAGCATGGCCAATGTTGAATGTTAATCCTTTTAAACTTGGAAAGGAGACCCTTAAACCCAGAATTGGACCACACATCCACTCTACTGACTAGCAGGCTAGCGATTGTTTTGCAATGCTTGCAGTTAGCCACTGATTCCTTCCAAACCACTCATTGTTGGGGCCTCTCGAGTAGCTCAGCAGTCTAAGACACTGTTTCACAGTGCTAGAGGCGTCACTACAGACCCAGACTGTCTCACAGCTCAGACCCGTGAGGTGGTGCACAGTTGGCCCAGCGTTGTCCGGGTTAGGTGAGGGTTTGGCTGGCTGGGATGTCCTTGTCCCATCGCGTTCTAGCAACTCCCTGTGGCGGGGCGGGCGCATGCACGCTGACCTCGGTCACCAGGAAACAGTGTTTCCTCCAACACAGTGGTGCAGCTGGCTTCCAGGTATAGCGAGCAGTGTGGCTTGGCGGAGGATGCATGGCTCTCGACCTTCGAGTCTGAACAGGAGTTACAGCGATGGGACAAGACCGTAACTACCAATAAGGGGTAAAAAGTACACACACAAAAAACTCTAATTGTTCAATTTGTGATTTCCAACTTGTTGTGTATGGCCGATGTAATGTTTATGGCCGATGATCACCGATAAATTTTATCTGTAATTTCTCTTCATATCACAAGGATTGAAAAGGATTTGCCAGTAGATTGTTGACTTGATTCATCATGATGACTGCTAGCTAATATTTTGAAAGTGTGATGTTGACATGTCCAATCAAAGCTACTGTAGATATAGTGTGATTTGACATTTTATCTGTAGCCAATGACCTTGAGCCTTCTTAGATGGGCACTTCTAATGTAACTCTATGGCAGCAGCCAAGGGGCTTGAATCTTCGAGCTCTCCCTGTAGATATTGCGTTGATGTAGTGTCCCCATGAGTGACAGAACACTGAGCCAATCACGGCGCAACTAGAGAACATTACCAACCTCTAAGCGCCGTATGCTGCCCAACCACCACAGAAAGCACTGAGCTAGACTCCCACCGAAGGTGGCTCCCCTGCCTGTTCGGGTGGCGCTCGGCGGTCGTCGGCGGCGGTCTACTAGCCACCACCGATCCCTTTTTCCTTTTCTGTTCATTTGGTTTTATTGGTTGCACCTGTCCCTTATTTTGTTTCTTGATTTATGTCTATTTAAGCCTGTTAGGCCCGCCTATGTTCGTGCGGGATTATTTTCTGTTAGTCGGGGTGTGCATGTTTGTGTTCCTGTCCGTTAGTGCCCTGTGTTGGGTCGGACTATTTTTCTGTCTGTTTATCGCCTATGGTTTTTGGCGTTCGTGTGGGAATCCCAATAAATACGGTTTTCCCCAGTATCCTCTGCTCTCTGCAATTGACTCTGCACCCACCACTCCAGGCTATTGTGACAGCTAGGCTGAAACACCTGCATTTGGGAGCTGCCTTATTCAAGAAAGCAAAAAAGAGACCATGTTTGTACGCAGCTTTATTAACTCAAAGATTAGTATTTTTTTACCTTGTTTCTCAAACTGATACATGACACGTATTAATGCCAAAATAACATTCAAAACATGCATAAAATGGGTTTATATATGCACACAGGCACCACTGGATACACCCTATATGTTTAATAAAATCAGCTATATGCATTGAGCTTGTCTGACGCTTTAAGCCTGATGAAATAAGACAAATGCCTCAAGAGGGCGCCAGAGATAAGCAGAATAAAAAAAACTCAGCTGACCCAACTACCCTCCCGCTCCAGCTGGCTTTCTAAGATTCTGCCATTACTCTGTAAAAAACAGACTTCCTTTGCTTGCTGTTTGAGGTGAAGAAAACATTACTTTGAGAAATACTATCAGATCCCCAAATGGGCACATTTATATGCCTTCATTTACGCCAGGCCAGGCAGCCTACAGGTCTACTTCTATGCGTGCGCGTCCTTACTCAATACTGACAGGAGCACTCCAAGCAAAAGACAATGACTAAATTGACAAAACTCATAAAAGGAATGAAATAAACCAAAACTTGTTTCTCACAAGTGTAGCATATGTTGTTCACTCTGCAAACAATGTGTCCACTCAGACAATGAGAATGGGAAGACTGGAATAATAATATTGAATGCATTCAAATAAATTACCTAAACCAAAGTAACAACATTGTAGATTAGAATTTATAGGAATTAAAGGTAAATGAACTACTGGTGATATATGTTATGGGGAATTGATATACACTAACAAGCAAAGCAAACAATTGACACAATGAAGTTATGAAACAACCATGTCAAAACACTACAAGTCATTCATATGGAACACTGTTTGGGTTGTAGGCCTACCGTGTCAAAACCATATATATACATATATATACAACCTAATACAGGGCCTTCAGAAAGTTTTCATACCCCTTGACTTGTTGTACATTTTGTTGTGTTACAGCCTGAATTCAAGTCGAATTTAAAAAAATTTAAAAAATCTCACCCATCTACACATAATACCCGACAATGACAAAGTGAAAATATGTTCTATTGAAATATTGAATTTACATAAGTATTCACACCCCTCAGCATGTTAGAATCACCTTTTCCTGTGATTACAACTGTCTTTCTGGTTAAGTTTCTAAGAGCTTTGCAAACGTGGATTGTAAAATACTTGCACGTTATTGTTTTTACTCTTCAAGCTCTATTCCATTTATTTTTATCCTAACAACAAAAATCCCTTACCGATGAAAAGCATACCCATAACATGATGCAGCCACCACCATGCTTGACAATATGTTGAGTGGTACTCAGTGATGTGTTGTGTTGGATTTGCCCCAAACATAACCCTTTTGTATTCAGGACATAGAGTTAAATTCTTTGCCACATTTTTTTTCAGTTTTACTTTAGTGCCATATTTCAAACAGGATGCACGTTTTGGAATATTGTTATTCTGTACATGCTTCCTTCTTTACAATGTGTAATTTAGGTACGTTTTTAAAACCATGTCTATCTTTATATGGCGTGAATCTGAAGACATCGCCACATTTCGTATGCCAAAGCAAAACCCGTAGTGAAAGACCCCAGAGACCTGACCACTGCAGCTGAAGATGACTGTAGGCCTACCTCATGCAAACAACCAAGGCTTGAGTTTAATCATTCAGGAGGACAGGCTTTAACCCAGGATAGCTGAACAAGCATAGAATCCGGAATTAGAATAGTAATTGTGTAGTGAACACGATGGGAGACAGAGAGCTTGTTTCAAGCGCAGGGCGCAGAAGGTGTTTATTTGTAAAGGACCACAGGAGGAGGCAGGTAGCTGGGTCCAGGGGCAGGCAGAAGGTCATACACAGGGGGTCCAAAAAGGTAACAGTCCATGCAGGGAAAGGGCTAGTGACGTCGTCCGGGAGATCAGGCAATAGGTTGATAACAGGAAATCCGATAAAGTACAGGCAGGGAATAGGCGTCGTTAGTGAGGCAGGCCAAAGCTATCATACAAGGGAGGATTAAATTACGGGAAAACCATAGCTCCAAAAAGGAGTGCCACAAAACAAACAGTACCTCACAATGATGGGGTGCAAAGAACTGAACTAAATAGTGTGTGATAATGACATACAGGTGTGTGAACAGATGATCAGAATTCAGATGATTGGGTTCTGGAGAGTGAGTTGCGTTCAGGGGATCTACGTGTTTGAGAGTGTGAGTTGGAAGCAGACGTTACAAATTGAATAAGATCTCTATGTGAACAAGCTTGGAGCTGGGTATGTAGTAGAGGACATTCTGCCCTTTTCCACGGTAGAATCTTTCATTATTAGGTTACTTATTTGGTGTATAAGCCTACATAACTTAAGGTTGACATTGAGTGAGGGCGTGCAGCATTTTGGGGTGTAATGCAAAAGTAATGTAACGAGCAATGTAACAGATTACTTTCCCCATGGAGTAATAAGTAAATGAATTTGTTATTGTTGAAAAGTATTGAGTAATAGGTAATATATTACTATTTTGAGTAATGACACCAACACTGATTACACTGTTTTCCTTTTTCTTTCCAAAGCTTCTTAATAGGACTGAACCAATGTCTCAGGACTTGCTATTCCATTTCTTCCACAGCGTAGAGTACTTTACCCACTTTTGGAGAGAATTTTAGAATCGATCTCTCTATTCTCACCAGAAAAACAAGGTGGAGGTGTTTTGGCTTTCTCACTGGGCCTGGTTTTTCTCTCACTAACTACCTGGTAAAATAGGCAACACTCTGAGACCACACTGGGCTTTACTCTGAATTTGATTTATTTTACCTTTATTTAACTAGGCAAGTCAGTTAAAAACAAACTCTTATTTTCAACGACAGATTTGTACCTTGTCAGCTCGGGGATTTGAACATCTTTTTTACCCCCCCCCCCACCCCCCCCCACACACACACACACAAAAGAAACCACTAACCAAACAAATATGAACTGCAAAATAGTTTATTAATAATCTAAATGGAAGGTTTTCTCTAAAAGTATTTCAGGGATGTGGGGAAGAGGGGGCTCATAGGCCTACTCAAGGTTTGGCTTAGATGGGTGGATCAAGGAATGGAGGGATAGAGGGGTTCGGAGATTGGGCGGGGAGAAAG
The DNA here is from genome assembly GCF_057628025.1 of Oncorhynchus mykiss. Lineage (NCBI taxonomy): Eukaryota > Metazoa > Chordata > Actinopteri > Salmoniformes > Salmonidae > Oncorhynchus > Oncorhynchus mykiss. The sequence goes on from NC_143042.1 coordinate 32,399,528, forward strand.
ACGGATCAGGGGAGTAGCGGCCCGACTCTGACCCTGCTCTTGCAGGGCTACTGCTCCCACTGGGGAAGACTGGGTTTATGTGGTGAGTGGTTGAGAACCCCCCTGCTGGCCGGTGCAGGTAGTGTGGTGGGGAGGACATATAGGCTGCCATCTGCATTTGCATGGCCTGGAGGACCCAAGGGTTATACATCGCTGCTTGCATCCATGCCATCTGGGCCTGAGCCATCTGGGCATACAGGGCCTGGGCTTGAACCTGTTGGGATTGGGCCTGATGGACTTGGGCCTGGTGGGCATTTAGGGCCTGAGCTTGGACCTGCTGGGCTTGAGCCTGATGGGACTGAGCTTGTGCTAGGTGGGCATTTCGGGCCTGGGCTTGTGACTGGTGGGCTTGGAGTGCCTGGGCCTCATTTGCCTCTTCGAACTGGGCCTTGGCTATACAAAGCTGGTGGTTGATGGAGGGTGTGAAGACCAAAGAGTGGGCTAGGTGGTAGGGGCAGGCATCGGAGGTGGCCACAGGGGGACCTGGGGCTGGTCCAGCTGGTCCTGGTGCCCTGTCGAAAGGGTTGGGGTTGAGCCTCACCCAACCATGGCCTATGGGAGTGATGCTTCGACTACTACCGCTGTGTCCCTCATGGGTGGTGGTAGGCCTGGAGGTCTGCGAAGATGCCCCAGCCACAGAGGCCGTTGGTGGGTTTGGGGAGGAGGAGGCTGGGGCTGTGGTGGGAGCCGGGGTGGAGTAGGTGTAATAGGGGGTTAGGGCCTGTGCAGGGGTGGATGGGTTGGAGTAGGAGCAGGAGGGGGCTGAGGTGGGGTAGGACAAGGTAAAGGACGGGGCTGGGGAGGAGGCTGGAGCCGGGGTGGGTGTGGATGGGGTGTGGGAGGAGGAGGGTGTGACCAGCAGAACGGTCTTATTCTGGTTAACAGCCGAGCTGATCTTGGCAACCAAGTCCTTGGCAGCTAGCGAGAGCTGCTCCTTCTCCTTCTTCTCATCCTTCTCGGCCTGGCCGTCCCGGGTCTCAGCTTTACTGGTAACGGGAGGGCTAATGGGAGTAACAGGAGGGTCGGGCTGACGGGGAGGACCAGGGATGACCATGACTATCTCCACATCATCCTCCTCCACCGCTTCCAACTCTGCAACCACCTTGATCTTCTTCAGTAGGTTCTCCTGGTGCTGTCTGAAGCTGTGATGGTAGTACATGGACAACTGGAAAACATAAGACAGGCATTGAGATAAGATAGGGCCTATTTGTAAATCCTATAGATTGTGACAGTGAGTTATGATTGTGAGCCATAAATAGCCTATATGATGATAGTGTAGGTAGGCTTTATGTCCCAAATGACACCATAAATGGAATAAATAGAGTGCCATTTGTGACAAAAACATGTAACCATATTGGTAATGCATTGCTAATAGATTTAGGCCACTTAATGTGTTTGATCAATTAGGCCATACCTTTGAGGTGGGGGTAGCTGAGGAGAGCTTTTGAAAACCGTAGAGGATCAGTTGTTGGTCGAATCCTGCCATGGTGACACATGGGAGAGTAGGTTGGAATCCTGTTCGCTGCAACACCTCCTTGGTGAACCGTTCCTCATCGAGAAGCATGTAAATGCCATTCTTGTCCCATGTGGCCGACTTGAACAAGTCCGAATCCACTATTTTCCACAACCTCGTGGGGAAATCTTGATTGAAGAAGGAATTGCTCAGTTTCACTGTTTTTTCGTGGTCAAGGCGAGGCCTCTTCCGATATTTGAGCATCTGTCGAGCGTTTTCCTCCAGAAGGTAGCTAAGATCTACGTCAGTGCCAATTGCGGAAGTCTCAGCTTCAACATCTCGTACCCTCGTACTGTTGTGCCGTTTGTGAACCGTTAGGTCTATGCCTAACACTTTTGGAGATGCACTCATGCTGTCACCATTTAGCTGTTGCGATTGTTCCGCTAAATTATTCGTGGCCATATTTTTGGCAAGCAAGCCGAAAAGTTTATATTGCTTCACAGGTACTTCTCAATAACAGAAAACACGATTGCTGTCGTCATTAATTTTAAATGTAGCACTTGTTTTTATGGACATCATAGAAGCTCAATGGCAACGAGGTGACATCATAATGCGCTTTAAACCAAGGTAATTTCGCGCGCGCAAACAATCCAAACAACAGTAAAGGCTCGGAAAAAAAATCTGATTAGTCTCCACTCAGAATATCAATCGTTGACATCCGAGTGGCTCCCTCAGCGCGCTTCAAAACAACCAATGTAAGTGGACATAGCTCTCACTATTGTGCATGCTTTCCTTTGAGGCGGTTTATTGAATGGTTGATTCAAAGAAACAGAACGAAACTCCCACCCTACCACAATAAAGAAAAAACACACACAAAAATATTGTTGGACCGGTATTTATCTTTAGAATAGCTTCGGAGTTCTTTGGCGTCTATGGTTTTACTTTTACGTATGGCTCGCGTCTCACTGTGACTACATGTTTTGTGTGTTGGCATTGGTTACTAAAAAAGTTCGCATTGTGACGTTTTTAATATGTATGAAGCATGCAGCTTTCAAGTGAATTCCGTCCATCAATCATTCTTTACCAACCTGCAAGGCGCACAGACAAAAACTCGAGAAAGAACTTCTCCGCGGAGCGTCCATGCTTCAAAGAGCGGGCAGACACGATCCTCACGCTCACCCCGGTTGCCAAGGCTGCCAAGAGGCTTCGTCTGGACCAGGGAAATGTGAGAATATGTTGTGTTTATTTGCTGTCTGTATGCTGAATGATTTTATTGTTCACCTGCCTGGGGACTGGATATATGAGCTATTTCGTTAACACCTTCCTATTATTGAGATGCACCCCCCATTTGCCCTCAGAACAGACTCAATTAGTCGGGGCATGGACTCTACAAAGTGTCGAAAGCGTTCCACAGGGATGCTGGCCCATGTTGACTCCAATGCTTCCCACATTTGTGTCAAGTTGGCTGGAAGTCATTTGGGTGGTGAACCATTCTTGATACACACGGGAAACTGTTGAGCGTGAAAACCCCAGCAGCATTGCAGTTCTTGACACACTCAAAGCGGTGTACCTGGCACCTACTACCATAAACCCCGTTCAAAGGCACTTCAATCTTTTGTCTTGCCCATTCACACTGAATGACACACATAAACAATCCATGTCTCAATGGTCTCAAGGTTTTAAAAATCCTTCTTTAACCCGTCTCCTCCCCTTCATCTACACTGATTGAAGTGGATTTAACAAGTGACAATAAGGGATCATAGCTTTCACCTGGATTCACCTGGTCAGTCTGTCACGGAAAGAGCATGTGTTCCTAATGTTTTGCAAACTCAGTTCAGTACTTTTGACGATAATCTGTTGCCATTTGGGGCGCAGCCTTGGCTAAAGTAGGCCTACAATGCAAAACAGATTTTTGAAAGATTTAGCCATGTTTCAGTTGTACATGGTCCCTGTCAAACCAATTTAATGTAAACAAATTCCTTTCAGGGACAGAACCTGCCACTGCAACCCACCAGGCCGATCGGGGAGACTCTGTGCCACTACCGCCCTGCCCTGCCACGTCCCTGGCTTCCCTGGGAAACTCTGGATGCCGGTGGAGACCGACCTGATGAAATCAGAGCGGGAGGTGAGGGAGAGATAAAGAGGGATGGATGGATGGATGGAGAGATAAAGAGAGAGGGATGGATGGATGGATGGATGGAGAGAGAGAAAGGAGAGAAAATGCATTGTATATTCAAGTGCCAGCAAAAACCTGTATGTTGCCATCGCCAAGGAGATGTTCCTTAAGGAGATTCTGGAGATGGCTCCCCCATAGCTGTTTATCAACAAGAGAATGCGCGGTATCTACCGACAGTTTAGTCTGTATGGACAGCTTAGCCTGTATGGACAGTTTAGCCTGTATGGACAGTTTAGCCTGTATGGACAGTTTAGCCTGTATGGACAGTTTAGCCTGTATGGACAGTTTAGCCTGTATGGACAGTTTAGCCTGTATGGACAGCTTAGCCTGTATGGACAGTTTAGCCTGTATGGACAGTTTAGCCTGTATGGACAGTTTAGCCTGTATGGACAGTTTAGCCTGTATGGACAGTTTAGCCTGTATGGACAGCTTAGCCTGTATGGACAGTTTAGCCTGTATGGACAGTTTAGCCTGTATGGACAGTTTAGCCTGTATGGACAGTTTAGTCTGTATGGACAGTTTAGCCTGTATGGACAGTTTAGCCTGTATGGACAGTTTAGCCTGTATGGACAGTTTAGCCTGTATGGACAGTTTAGCCTGTATGGACAGCTTAGCCTGTATGGACAGCTTAGCCTGTATGGACAGTTTAGCCTGTATGGACAGTTTAGCCTGTATGGACAGTTTAGCCTGTATGGACAGTTTAGCCTGTATGGACAGCTTAGCCTGTATGGACAGTTTAGCCTGTATGGACAGTTTAGCCTGTATGGACAGTTTAGCCTGTATGGACAGTTTAGCCTGTATGGACAGTTTAGCCTGTATGGACAGCTTAGCCTGTATGGACAGCTTAGCCTGTATGGACAGTTTAGCCTGTATGGACAGTTTAGCCTGTATGGACAGTTTAGCCTGTATGGACAGTTTAGCCTGTATGGACAGCTTAGCCTGTATGGACAGTTTAGCCTGTATGGACAGCTTAGCCTGTATGGACAGTTTATCCTGTATGGACAGTTTAGCCTGTATGGACAGTTTAGCCTGTATGGACAGCTTAGCCTGTATGGACAGTTTAGCCTGTATGGACAGTTTAGCCTGTATGGACAGTTTAGCCTGTATGGACAGCTTAGCCTGTATGGACAGTTTAGCCTGTATGGACAGTTTAGCCTGTATGGACAGTTTAGCCTGTATGGACAGCTTAGCCTGTATGGACAGCTTAGCCTGTATGGACAGTTTAGCCTGTATGGACAGCTTAGCCTGTATGGACAGTTTAGCCTGTATGGACAGCTTAGCCTGTATGGACAGTTTAGCCTGTATGGACAGCTTAGCCTGTATGGACAGCTTAGCCTGTATGGACAGCTTAGCCTGTATGGACAGTTTAGCCTGTATGGACAGCTTAGCCTGTATGGACAGCTTAGCCTGTATGGACAGTTTAGCCTGTATGGACAGTTTAGCCTGTATGGACAGCTTAGCCTGTATGGACAGTTTAGCCTGTATGGACAGTTTAGCCTGTATGGACAGTTTAGCCTGTATGGACAGCTTAGCCTGTATGGACAGTTTAGCCTGTATGGACAGTTTAGCCTGTATGGACAGTTTAGCCTGTATGGACAGTTTAGCCTGTATGGACAGCTTAGCCTGTATGGACAGTTTAGCCTGTATGGACAGTTTAGCCTGTATGGACAGTTTAGCCTGTATGATTTCGATAAGATGTTCGGTAAGATGTACGGTTTCTGTGATTGTGGGGAACGTGGTGATGGAGAACAACGCCACGAGCGGCCCAGTAAGCCCTGCTTGGGACGGCGCTCAGAGCGTAAGCAAGGTAATTCATACGCACACATTTTTATTTGTGGAAAAGAAGATTCCCACCGGGCACCAACGTGAAATAGACGTTGAATTGACGTCTGTGCCCAGTGGGTTGACATCTGTGCCCAGTGGGTTGACATCTGTGCCCAGTGGGTTGACGTCTGTGCCCAGTGGGTTGACGTCTGTGCCCAGTGGGTTGACGTCTGTGCCCAGTGGGTTGACGTCTGTGCCCAGTGGGTTGACGTCTGTGCCCAGTGGGTTGACGTCTGTGCCCAGTGGGTTGACGTCTGTGCCCAGTGGGTTGACGTCTGTGCCCAGTGGGTTGACGTCTGTGCCCAGTGGGTTGACGTCTGTGCCCAGTGGGTTGACGTCTGTGCCCAGTGGGTTGACGTCTGTGCCCAGTGGGTTGACGTCTGTGCCCAGTGGGTTGACGTCTGTGCCCAGTGGGTTGACGTCTGTGCCCAGTGGGTTGACGTCTGTGCCCAGTGGGTTGACGTCTGTGCCCAGTGGGTTGACGTCTGTGCCCAGTGGGTTGACGTCTGTGCCCAGTGGGTTGACGTCTGTGCCCAGTGGGTTGACGTCTGTGCCCAGTGGGTTGACGTCTGTGCCCAGTGGGTTGACATCTGTGCCCAGTGGGTTGACGTCTGTGCCCAGTGGGTTGACATCTGTGCCCAGTGGGTTGACGTCTGTGCCCAGTGGGTTGACGTCTGTGCCCAGTGGGTTGACATCTGTGCCCAGTGGGTTGACGTCTGTGCCCAGTGGGTTGACGTCTGTGCCCAGTGGGTTGACGTCTGTGCCCAGTGGGTTGTTGATTTCATGTTTAGCTACAGCGTAATGGAATGTTAAAAACGACACCCTAATAATCAAATGAATCAGTATGTCCCAAATGGCACCCTATACCCAATATAGTGCACTACTTTTGACCAGTCCAGTCAAAATTAAAGTACTATAAAGGTGATTGGGATCTTCATACAAGATCAGACATAAGATCTGATCATCCTTAGCAAATAACTGCTGTGCTTTGTGAGATCGTAATACTGAGTGTCCTCCGCCCCCCCCCCCCCCTTCCATCTTTCGCAATGTCTTTGTGTCTCTTTCAGTACAGACCTTCTCCCTGTTCTCCCTCCCCCTCTTCTAGCTTGTCTATTTCCTCAATCGTTACTTCCAGCGGGGCTGCGTTGAGCTTCTCTCACTGGGAACGCGTCGTATTGCAGCGAAGCACAATGAGCTGTCTGTACCAGCCATCAGAACCACCACCACTACCCCCTGGACCAGCTACGGACCATCCAGCTACGATGCCCCGAAGTCGGCCTCAGCCTCTACCCCCCCTCTCTCCCATCCACCACCACCACCTACTGAGCCAATGGATCCAGTGGAGATACCCCAGCGAACAACGCCCTCTCCCCAGGCTTGGGTGACCGTAGCCAGGCTAGTGAGACTGGAGTGGCCTCAATGATGGATGCCAGCACCATGACTTCCACAAGCTGTCTGTTTTAAGTCCAAGCCTACCACCATCACCACTATCGCTGCCACCATGGGGGAAGGATGAGGATTGGTGAGGATTCCCGGGCGCAGCTCTGGCTATCGATGGCCTCCCCCTGGATGTCTCACTTCAAGCCTCTCGGCACAGCAACACAAAAGAGCCGACATACCTTCCTTTCCCTCCTCTTCCTCCTCCTTCGCTCTCGTTCTCACTCCACTTCAGCCCTGCGCTAAGTGTGGCTACAACCAGGGGGCTACAGCCCACAATCTCCACCGCCGGCCCAAAGAGGGGAGACTAGGCCAGGGACGCTACCACCTTCATCGCCCATCCCGCATATACTCTCACAAAGATACATAGGCACATCTAGATTCATAAATGAAGATACCCTGCATTATATGTGGCTGTTTCTCTCTTTGTCCATACATTGTTCACATTATACTGCATCTACCAGCTGCAATATTACGGCTGCATCTCTCTATTCTATTCCCTGTGTGTACACTACTTTCAGAGCCCTATAGACCCTGTTTAAAAGTACTATGCTTGTATTTGTTTAGACTGCACTTTGTTTGCCAACAGGGGGCAGTAGAATCATACCATCGCACGCACACACACACACACACACACACACACACACACACACACACACTATTACATTACAACAGCCACTTGTATAAGTGTTTATGTTGTGTGAGTTTAGGGGATGCGTTCCAAATGGCACCCTATTCGCTATATAGTGCACTACTTTTAACCAGGAACAATAGGGCCCTTGTCAAAAATGTTATATAAATTCAAGTCATTATATAGGGCTTCACAAACACACACACACAAACAGGTCTGAGTCTGGAGATGAGCTAATGTTGAAAGCCACAGGTACACAAGCAGAGCCTTGTAGTCTGAGGGTAAAGTGCTTAACCACAACCTCTCTCTCTCTCTCTCTCTCTCTCTCTCTCTCTCTCTCTCTCTCTCTCTCTCTCTCTCTCTCTCTCTCTCTCTCTCTCTCTCTCTCTCTCTCTCTCTCTCTCTCTCTCTCTCTCTCTCTCTCTCTCTCTCTCTCTCTCTCTCTCTCTCTCTCTCTCTCTCTCTCTCTCTCTCTCTCTCTCTCTCTCTCTCTCTCTCTCTCTCTCTCTCTCTCTCTCTCTCTCTCTCTCTCTCTCTCTCTCTCTCTCTCTCTTTCCCTCTCTCTTAAAGAACAGGACAAAGGACAACGTTTTTCCAGACAGATCAATAACTGTGTGTATCTGTGTGTGTGGGTGGTCCCACAGGACAAAAGAGAGACGTAGAGGAGCCAAACCAAGCACATTAAGTGTGTGGCCATCTTGTAAGCTCTGTCTCTGTCCATACTGGTCTCATAGACTAGACTTGACATAGTAAACGTAAATCCGGGACACCCAAATTAATATGATATGTTAAGTTTGGTACGGTTAAATAAGACAGAAGGTTACTTAAGGCAAAAACGAAAGTAGGGTGGTTGATCATTTTAGCTAATTAGCTACTTAGCGACTGCTTACTACTTTTTAGCTACTTTGCAACTACTTAGCATGTTAGCTAACCCTAACCTTAACCCTTTAACCTACTTCTTAACTGTAATGTAAGCCAGCTAGCAAACATTAGCATTAGCCACCTAGCCACCCCTAGCTAACGTTAGCCGCAACAAATTGGAATTCGTAACATGTTGTACGTTTTTCAAATTGGTAACATATTGTATGAATGGCAATTCACTGATATGAATACTGATATGAAATGGATGATGGACATCCACAAATTAATACGTACCATACGAAACGTAACATTTGATACTAAATGGCGTGATCTCAGATTTACATACAGAATAATACGAAATGCTCTGAGACCATGTTGCTCTGTCTGCTGTATCTCATTTGGGTGATAACAAGCAGTGTCTGTAATATTGATTTTTAGAGGGCAGACGGGGGAGGAATGTGTGTGGTTAGAGAGAGGAGGGAGAGGCAGAGTGATAGAGAGAAAGGAAGGGAGGGAGAGTATGCAAGAGAGACAGGGCCAGATAGAGATTAAGAAGGAGAGAATGAGATAGAGAGAGAGAGCGGAAGGGAAGGAGAGAAAGATGGTCTTTCTTCTATCAACAGATAATGAAGTGTGTTAAAAGAAGAATGTGTGTGCCTGGCACCATTTGACTCTGGAAGTGAGGGAGGGAGAGAGAGAGAGAGAGAGAGAGAGAGAGAGAGAGAGAGCTGTTAAAGAGAGGCTTTGTGTGGTGAGAGCAGGGTTGGGGAGTAAGTTATTACATGTAATCAGTTGCATGTAATCTTATTACAAAAAAACAAACTGTAATCGGTTAAAGTTAGTTCACGATAACGTTTGTGTGAAAATATACATCATGACACCTTGACACCCACATTCAATTCAGCATTGGAAAAAAAGTGCACGTTTAAGTTTGTTCCACGTGAGCGAGTCTGACCAGAAGTCAGAGATCACTATGATGACACCAAATTCGTTTGATGGATTTTGGTTGTCTTCTTCTAATTCCTCTTATGGGGAAAGTAATCCAAAAGTAATCTGATTACGTTACTGATTACAATTTTGGACTGGTAACTAGTAACTGTAAAGGATTACATTTAGAATGTAACTTACCCAACCCTGGATGAGAGTAGGATGGATGAGCAGAGAGACTAGAGAGAGGCAAAGAGAAGTATAGAGGTACAGTATATATAGAGAGGGAAACTGGCAGGGAGAAAAGGAAGGTAGAGCTGGAGATATTATAAAAAGGAAGGCGGGAGAAGGGAAGGAGAAATTGTGTGTGAGAGGTAGAAAGAGAGGGAGTGTAGAGGCAGTGTGTTTAGGCATAGGGTTCGAGAGATAAAAAGAGAGAGATAAAGACAGAGTGAGAGACAGAAACTGAAAGAACATACAAAGAAAGCAGCACATATCAAAGGTGGAAATTATTACATGTAATCAGTTACATGTAATCTGATTACAAGTAGTCCAAAAAGTAATCATCTAGTTTTTCAAAGTATCTGTAATCTAATTACAACATTTTTGCTGGTAACAGAACCGATTAGTTGTTTTTGTTTGTAATCAGATTATATGTAATCAGATCTCCAACTCTCTAACTCCCCAAATACCATCTCTTGTCTATCCTCCTTCTTTCCTCCTTTTCCCTTTCTCTTTTGTAATTCATACCCTCCCTTACACTTTCTTTGTCTCCTTCCCTCTATTTATATGTTTTCCCTCTCTCTAGTCAGCTACTAGTTACAAACAGGAAGTGTTTTTTACGAGAACATGCCCCTGGCTCCCTTTCTATTTCTTTTCTAGTTTCAGCAGTGACGGACTGTGTGTGTGGTGCTGACAGAGGGGTTTTCTCCTTCTCTGCTGGCGCCCCCCTCCTACACACACACACACACACACACACAGCACCCTTCCTTTTATATCTTTGTTATATTCTGGTTGCCTGGCAGCATATTTCCTTTCTTCCTACCACACGCTCATTAATTACTCTCTCTCTTGTTTCTCTTCTGGGTCTCTCTCTCTCTTGTTTCTCTTCTGGGTCTCTCTCTC